>NC_138026.1:83349556-83619833 GCF_964106645.2 Podarcis pityusensis | reverse complement strand
CATAAACCTTATCATCTTAAGAAATGGCAGCAATACTGCTTCAGAGAGATTGATAGCAAGCGGATGGAAACAAGAGTTGTTCTAGAGTGACATGGGAAGAGCTGTAACTAAAAATCAATATTTAGCAGTGTTTTAAACATCAGATTGGTGAGCTTCTGATCCTCACCTCTAGAACTCAACCCACACAAAAGTGCTCCTGATTGTATTAACCACCTGCCGAAGACAGAGAAGTTAATTCTCCCCCCCCCCCCCCGATTCTTAACAGAGTAAGAAGGAGCATCATTACTTAGGCTGTAATCCTATTTTCTTTCATTTGGAAGCAGGCCCCATTGAATTCAATGGGACTTACTTCTGGGCTGACATGCAATTTCATTTTATTTTTGTTCAGCAATTGTCACCCTATTAGCATATGTCATCTTATCAGGGCACAACTCAGCACAGCTAGAGGTTTGCATTGAGAAGAAAACGCAACACCAATATCGTTTCAAAATTATAGCCTGTGCTTTGGAATATCCTTGGGATGCTTTGATGGGAGATCTCAATGTTGTACGGGTTCAGGGGTGTTCTCTCTTTCTGTGGGGGAGGCGATAGGAGTGTGAAGGTTAAAAAGGGGGGGTCCTACAAACAGGTGTTTTGTTTTTTCACTGCATGGGGGCAGACTCAGAAAGTCCACTGCTCTTGTGCTTTCAGCCTCCAAGCCAAGGGAATTGTTGACGCAGCTGGCATTTGTTTTAAAGAAGAATGGAAACTCATAGAAATAATTGTGTTTGGAATAAGCAATAATAGTGTTTTGGAGCTCTATGATAGCACTGCGGAAGTGCCAACATCCTGGTCTGACTTTGCCTTCATCCCCTTGTAGGTGACTATCTCGGTGGGGCCACGCTGACCATGCTCAGGAGCTTCTGTCTTCAGCTCATGTCCTTGCTTTGGATCCTGGTGGCCCATCACCATTTTACACAAGGTGAGGATGAGTTCAATGTTCCTTTGGTTCCACCTGGGCATGAAGTCTCTTACAGCAGAAAGGTAAAGGGTTCATTCTGCAGCGGTGTGCAGAAACCACCATTTAACTCCCTGTGAATGATTCCTCTTGTTCAAAGAGGTCTCCCTTTCTTCAGGTGCCAGGGAAAAACATATGAGCGTAAACGTTACTCAAGTGTGTGGGTTTCATCACTTAGTTGTCCTGTAGAGGCTATACTGTAGAGGAAGGAGTCAAACTAAGGTCCACAAGGTAGGGTGGTTATGAGAACATTCCTGTCTACAGGGAAATTGCCTCCTGCTTCCTGCAGGGAGTAACATGCGGCTACTTACTTATTTCAGGAAGGGCCGTAGCTCAGTGGCAGAGCACATCCTTTGTATGCAAAAGGTCCCAGGTTTAATCTTTCGTGTCTCCACTCATGGCTGGGAAAGACTCTTGTCTGAAACCCTGGAACAAAGGGAAACTGCCTTCTACTGAGTCAGACTATTGTTCCACTTAGCGTAGCATTGTCCACACTGTTTGGCAGTGGCTCTCTAGGGTAGCAGATCAGGACTTTCCCCCTGGAGATGATGGGGATTAAACCCGGGGCCTTCCTGCATGCAGAGCAGATGCTCTGTCATTGACGTGTTGACCCTGCTGAACTCCATGGATCAATGGTCTGACTCAGTAGAAGGCAGCTTAGTTATTACATGTAAGGAGAGGAATGGTCTAGCCTTCTTTCCTGGTTGTGAGCAAATTAAAATATCGCTGGTTGACCCATCTTGTGTAGCAGACTGAGCTTTGCATGAGATTAACAGAGCTAGAGGTAAGTTTGTGTCTGTGTGTGCCCTCTCTGCTTCTGTGTGAGTTTGGGTAGACAAATGGTACTGTACTAGTTGGGTTTCATAAGACAGTGCAGCATAGGAAAGTCCCGTCCCCAACACATAGGTTTTAGCCAGAGTGGTATCTGGGTTGCCAGCAAGATGGACCTTCTTTGATTAAGCATAGACTAGATAGATTACAATGATGCAGTGGTACCTCGGGTTACAGATGCTTCAGGTTACGTGTTTTCGGGTTGCGCACTGCGCCAAACCCGGAAGTACCGGAACGGGTTACTTCCGGGTTTCAGTGCTCACGCATGCACAAAAGCACTAAATCGCGCTTTGCACATGCACAGAAGCGCCGAATCGCAACCCACGCGTGTGCAGACACAGCCCAGCGGGTTGTGAACGCTGCGGGTTGTGAATGTGCCCCCCCCCAGAATGTGCCCCCCCCCCAATCACATTCACAACTCGAGGTTCCACTGTACTGGCAATGGGGCATACCTTTTTTCCCCCTATGATCATAGACTCATAGAATTGTAAAGGACCCCAAGTACAGGAATCTCAATTAAAGCATCCATGAAAGATGGTCACCCAGTCTCTGCTTAAAACCCTCTAAGGAAGGAGATACTGAATGAAATTGCTAATAATTGTATAAAGTATCCAAAAGGACAAGAGGAAAATGCTGTTCCTAGCTCCATGAATTCCCCTGCTCATGTCCAGGTGGGCTGTTGGATAAATCCAAAGCAGCCTCAGCAAGCAACAGATCTGAGTGGAGGAAGAGGCTTGGGGAAGGGGCTGCTTGACCCTTCCCGCTACGACCATCATTCTGCTCAAAGCCCCCCCCCCTTTTGCTTCTCCACCCAGAGGGGGAGGTGACCTGTGACTTCCCCCATGTAGTTAGAAAAGCATCAGGAGCGTCATCTGCAGTGGGGAAACGGTCAGATGGGAAAGAGTCCAGCAGCTCTTCCTCCATGATGTTCTTTGCTCAGATTTGGGATTTACTGTGGCAGCTTTGCATTGAAAAGACAGGAGGAAAAGCTCAAGGGAGAGTGACATGCAACTAGTACAACATTGAACTAGCCCAAGTGCCAAAGCTTAATACGTTTGTCCCCTGACATTTGCCCCTGCTGTCCCGGACCCAAGGTGCGATTACTCCCCCCCCCCTTGGTGTTTTTAGGCATGCAGTGACACCTGCTGGACATTCCGTGAAAGGCCTTCAAACATCCCTGGTACAAGCCATGCCCAGGGGCCAAACTAGACAATACAGTGGTACCTCGGGTTAAGAACTTAATTCGTTCTGGAAGTCTGTTCTTAACCTGAAGTACCACTTTAGCTAATGGGGCCTCTTGCTGCCGCTGCACGATTTCTGTTCTCAACCTGAAGCAAAGTCCTTAACCCGAGGTAATATTTCTGGGTTAGCGGAGTCTGTAACCTGAAGCATCTGTAACCTGAAGCGTATGTAACCCAAGGTACCACTGTACAATAATCAGTGTATGATCACAATTGTGTATCTTCTTCACATGTTGTAAAACAGAAGCTGTTGCAAAGGCCTGATCTGGATTATGACCATAGCATGGAGGAAATGTGTGTGTGCTTAAAAAAACAAAACTCCCCTCTCCCCCGTTTTCCTAACAAAAACCACACATGTACACAAGCTGCTATTTACTGTAGGTGGGAAGATGCTATTTGCACTCATAGTTGCTTTCCTTCCAGGGCAAATAGTAGGTCTGGGAGGCAATTTTAGTTACGAGAATTATACTGGGGGCAAGACTTATTTCCCCTATCCTTCATGCCACAGTCCAGATAGGCATGGACCAATCTGGTCTTCCGCAACTGTTTTTATTTGTATTTTTTAAGGAGACCATACATAACACATTTCATCAGGTATGTAACATATTGTTAAGTTTAGCCCTGGGAATATGGGTGTATCTACACCAGAGACTCGTAACGGGTTAAACTCATTCCTTTTCCATTTGGAATTCTGGGAATGGTAGTTTTCTGAGAGGGGCCTATGTATAGGGTTGCCATATTTCAAACAGTGAAAATCCGGACAGAAAAGTTGTTGAGCTTTTTTTTTTTTTGTAAAAAAACACACAAAACGCTGTTTTTGAGCTAATTTTATTAAAATGTGGTATAAAAGCAATGTAAGTGGATAAGGCTCCCGAGCGCACACGATCCAACAAGATCGTTGGGTCCTGGTCACTTGCGGCACAGCACATGACAGAAGAAACAAAAAGAAAGGTGAAAGTTAGCGGGCAGAAGCAACAGAGCCTTCAGGTGCCAGAAGGGAGGGGATAGGGAGGGAGGGAGGGAGGGAGAGAGAGGTGGCAGGACTGGGAAACAAACAGCTCAGTTACAGCCTTGGAGACATTTAAATAAATAAAGAGAAATCAATCCCTTGGAAAGGGTCTGATGCTCATCTCAAGTGCTGGGCCAGAGAAATGGAAATATTGCGGGCCTACAAGTCAAATTTCCAGAGTTCTCCTCAGCTATAGTTGCTTTGAGTATATCTATTCCTCCCTCTGTGCATTCAAGGTAGCAAGGAGTCTCAGTACAGCAGTGTTCTTCCCCCTTCCGCAGATTATGTTTTCCCCCTTAGGCTGGAAAAACAGGAGGTGTCCTGCGCCTTGCTGTGGCTTTCTTTAAGTTGAGGCTTTAGCCAGTCTTGTGCCATGCACTGCAAGCTTAGACCTGACATCTCCCACCAGCAACAGCTACATCTTCCTTGTAGCAATTACAGACTTTTTGTGGGTCATTCTCTCTTGTGACGCTACAAGCCATTCTTAGCAAGAAATGTAAGCTTGGGGAAAGGAGGGCACCACTAAGGGAGCCTGGTTGCTAAGGGATAAGGCTGCAAACTTAAGCATATTTACCAGAGAGAAGGTTGCATTGAATTCAGGGAGGTCCCATTCCTGCATTGCAAGGGGGTTCCAACTCTGTGATTCTATGCAGGGGTGAGGAACCGGCAGCCTACCATGTTGGAATCCACCTCCCATTGGCCCCAGTCAGTGCAGGCAGTGGTCAGGGATGAGGGGAGCTGTAGACCAAAACATCTGCAGGGCACCAGCTGGGTACTCCTGCTTTAGATGATGATTTGTATTGCTTTGGTCACTTCAAAAGGTGGCAAGCTGGCCCAGTTGAGTTTGGGGGCTCTCTAGCAAATTCTGCCGAGTGTGGCCCTCAACCTGTGCTTCACACTTTGATCTGATGGTACCAGTTGGTGCCAGCCTTCATTCTGCAGCTGTACTGTGGTGGTTATAGAAATGGCATGGCATTTGTGATGCAGTGGGGGGAAATGGACTTTATCTTTAAAGGGCAAAGAAGGAGAAGATAGGTATTGTTTCACAAAAATGTAAGGGGTGGGGAATGAATTAAACATTTCTAAAACAGCATTGCCATGGTGGAGATGTGCAAGATTGTCTTGCTGACAGCAGTACAATGGGTACTATCCAAAGGGAATTTCCCATATGTTCCTCTTGATCCGTGCTGTTTTGTTTGCTAGAAGTTAATAGAAGTATTTGTTATGCTTAGCTTCATTCATACTGTCGGTGCTTAATCAGAGCAGCATCTTAAACTGGATTAAATCTTGGAGTGCTTCCATATTAGCTTTCTTTCAACAGAATGAACAGAAATTAATTAGTTAATTAATTTTAATTTAACGATATTTATTTACTGCTTAATGTATTTTTAAATAGCCATCCAAGCTGGTTGCATTAAATAATAGAAAATATACGTAAGAAAATACAATAACACCAACAGACTTTAAAAAGAAGTAGGCATAATATGAAGATAAAAATGCAGGTAAAACACAATTAACTCACTCAGTTACTCCTGAGAGTTCAGTTGCCACTCTTCTCAAACAGTTGTATTTTGCGGCAGCTGTGGGGAGAAAGGCAAATTGCATGCTAGGTATCAGTAACGGAATTAAGACGAAAACTGCTGATATCACAATGCTGTTATGCTGTGTAGTTGGAATACTGTGTACAGCTTTGGTTGTTGTACAATATCAAACATCAAAAATGATATTGTAGAGTTGGAAAAGGTTCAGAAAAGGGCAAGCAAAATTGTCAAGGGGATGGAGTAACTCCTTGTAAGGAAAGCTTGAACTCACAGGTGTCCATGGAGGCGCAGGTCAATTCTGTGTCCAGGGCAACTGTGTACCAGCTCCATCTGGTACGCAGGCTGAGACCCTACCTGCCCACAGACTGTCTCACCAGAGTGGTGCATGCTGTAGTTATCTCCCGCTTGGACTACTGCAATGTGATCTACATGGGGCTACCTTTGAAGGTGACTCGGAAACTACAGCTAATCCAGAATGTGGCAGCTAGACTGGTGACTGGGAGTGGCCTTCAGGACCATACAACACCGGTCCTAAACGATCTTCATTGGCTCCCAGTGTGTTTCCAAGCACAATTCAACATGTTGGTGCTGACCTTTAAAGCCCTAAATGGCCTCAGCCCAGGATACCTGAAGGAGCATCTCCACCCCCATCATTCAGCCCAGCTCTGAGAGCCTTCTGGCGGTTCCCTCACTGCGAGAAGTGAGGTTACAGGAAACCAGGCAGAGGGCCTTCTCAGTAGTGGCACCCGCCCTGTGGAACACCCTCCCATCAGATGTCAAGATGACTTTTAGAAGACATCTGAAGGCAGCCCTGTTTAGGGAAGTTTTTAATGTTCGAAGTTTTATTCTGTTTTTAGTGTTCTGCTGGGAGCTGCCCAGAGTGGTTGGGGAAACCCAGCCAGATGTGTGGGGTATAAATAATAAAATTATTATTATTATTATTATTATTATTATTATTATTACTACTACTATGTTGTTGTTGTAGCAGTTGGGCCTTTTCAGTTTAGAGAAAAGGTGAATGAGAGGAGACATGGTAGAAGTTTATAAAAATTAAGCATGGCATAGAGAAAGTGGCTAGAGAAACATTTTTCTCCCTCCCTCATAAGACCAGAACTCGTGAACATCCATTGAAGCTGGTTGTTGGAAGATTCAAGACAGGTAAAAGGAAGTTAAACTATGGAACTTGTTCCCACAAGAGGCAATGATGGCCACCATCTTGGGTGGCTTTAAAAGAGAATCAGACAGATTTGGGGAGGATAAGGCTATTGGTGACTACTTGCCGTAGTAAGTAGATTGGAGGCAGTGACCTTTCTGAATACCTGTTGCTGGAAACTGCAGGAGAGAGCACTCTTGAGGTCAGGTTCTGCTTGTGGGGTCCCCATAGGCCTTTGCTTGGCCACTGTGAAAATAGGAGATTGGGTTAGATGGGCCACTGGCCTTCTCTGCATTCAGGGTAGGTGTCTTTCTGTTTGTAGGGGGGAGACACGTCAATTTCACCACTGCTTTGTTAAGTTTTAAAATTTAAGATATTGCAGTGCTGGGGGACACAGATCCTCTCCTTAAGTGTGTTTGTGAGGGAAGGACCTTCACCAGGAAGCGGCAATAGCAGTACAGTCATACCTCGGGTTGAAGTTGCTTCAGGTTGAGCATTTTCGGGTTGCGCTCTGCGGCGACCCGGAAGTAACGGAACACGTTACTTCCGGGTTGCACCGCTCGCGCATGCGCAGACGCTCAAAATGATGTCATGCAAAGAAGCGGCGAATCGCAACCCATGCAGACGCGGTTTGCGTTCGCTTCAGGATGCGAATGGGGCTCCGGAACGGATCCCATTCACATCCAGAGGTACCACTGTACTGGTGGTGGCCAATCCAGTCCAGCATCCTGTTCCCGCAGCGGCCAACCAGATGCCTGCGGGAAGCCTGCAAACTGGTATTCAGGAGCATGAAGAGAGAGCCGGTGTGGTGTAGTGGTTAGAGTGCTGTGCTAGGACCTGGGAGACCAGAGTTCGAATCCCCACTCAGCTGTGAAGTTCACTGGGTGACCTTGGGCCTGTTGCCATATCTCAGCCTAACCTGCCTCACTGGGTTGTAGAACTGTAAAGTTGGAATGTACCCGCCCCCCCCCCCCCCAAGGCTCATCTAAGTCCAACCCCCTGCAATGCAGGAATCTTAGCTGAAGGTTGGGAGGATGAAATAGGGAGGAGGAGAACCGTGTACATCATCTTAGAGGAAAAGGCGGTAAATAAATGCAATAAGTAAATAAATAAAGTAATCATGCAAATAACATGTTTATTTTTTAGCAGTGGCATTTGCAAGGTGGATGCAATTAAGTACAGCTGCCACAGGACAACTACTGTAGCATGAGGCCCTCCTCCCCAAAAAGAGATGTCATTTGAAACTAAGAAGCTAGCTTCCCCTGAGTCAGGCCACTGGTCCATCTCCCCAGTATTGATTTCTTTTCTGGACCAGGAATGACTCTACAGGATTCTGGGCACATATCTCCTCCTACATGGTCCTTTTAGCTTGTGATGCATCGAAAGCAGGTGCTCTTAACACATGAGCTATGGTCCACTATCCATCCTGAGGGGGAAAAACAGCGTGTTGCTCATTTGGAAAGTTGATTGTTGCTTCTGCTTCATTTCTTTTTTGCGCCTAATTATTTTCGTTTGCATCCTCTTGCCTGATGGTTCACTGACCTATATCTGTGTTGCGATTTTCTCCGGAAGGGCAGTTCTGTTCTGTATTATTGCAACGTTGAGCTTGATCTCAGTCTGTTGATTGCATATTTAAAAATTTCCCTAAAATATATATTTAAGGGGGAGGGGGACAACAAGCAGCATATGTTCCCAGCTACAAAATATGGAGCCTCCCACAGCTAAGAAAAATCAGCACTTCGACACTCTGAAGATTAAGGGAAGACAGCATGAATGGCATGCAATAAATGGGTAGAAACGTTTCCATTTATTGCACTAGAAACTGGTCTTGTGATATTACAGATGGCAGGGAGAGGTCATACACAACTGGGATAAGTATATGCTGGAAAGGAAAATGGATTCTACACACTTCTGTCCCAACCTGGCAAATTTGTAATGGGTTCACCAGCCTTTTCCTGCTGACACAAGTTAGCCATAGCTTGGAGTTCTGACTTCCTGGTGCAATAAATCCTGCTCTCTGCTTTGCCTTGCAGGTGATGACTGCAGTGACCACTGTAACTTGGCTCATGGAAGCTGTGACGAGGACGGCAAATGCAGGTAAAGCCATACTTGGGTGCTGTTAAAAGAGAGGGCTGCTCAAACACGGCGTCACTCCAAACCCTGCACATTTTGTGCCAACCACCCCAAGAAGTAGTGTCCTATAAGCTTCTACTCTCAGAGTTGGCCCAATACATTTTGCTGCCTGGTGCGACAAAGGGCAAGATGGCGTCCCCTCCTGTTCAGTGTATAGAAGCTGACTGAACTAGCCATTAGTTTTTATTGCAACATCGGTGTTGCGACAGCCGTGCCTGAGGACAGCAGGCTGGCCTAGAGGGTGCAAAGTTGGCTGTGTGGCACACACAGATGTTTTCTGCAACCAGGGCCAGCCCACCCATGAAGCAAGGGGAGGGGACTGCCTCAGGTAGCAGGATCTGTAGGAACAGCAGATCCAGCCTCTAAGGAATGTGTTGCCCGCTTATGCTGCCAATGCTGCAACAGCTGTGGCATGTTTCTTGGAGGTCAAATCTGCTGCCTCCTCAGCAGCACCCCCATGCCACCCCTACAGTGGCCTCTTGTGAATATGGGGTACTGCTGGTCTCCCCTCACCTTTGGGGAAGAAATGGTGGGAGCTGCCCTCTGGGGTCATCTGGGTTCTGCACCCGCCTGGTGCTTCAAATCAGGCTACCCCCTCCCCCCACCATTCCCACTTAAACCACCAGGTAAGGTTTATTTTATTTTAAAATAAATTTTATTTTTCAGGTTTACAGAGATACAAATCCAATTTTCCCCCAATAAGCATTTATAGTTTGACTTCCTCCCCCATCCCTTTTGCAGTTTCTTATATTTTATAAAAATTAATACCTTCATTTCCCTCATTATTCCAATTAATGTAAGGTTGATTTTATTCCCTCCCTTGTTCCCAGTGTAGATCTTCACTCCCCCCTTTGTTCCCGATGTAAATTTTTACTCCCCTCTTGTTCCTGATATAGATCTTCACTCACCCCTGGATGGGTGGGCGCCATTTTGTTGCTTGCCTCAGGTGTCAAAATGTCTTGGGCCAGGCCTGCTCCAACCCCATGCTGCCATTCCTCCCCACCTTCCTGCCTCTGCTGCCTGAGGCAGCTGCTTCATTACTTATAGGTCTGGCCCTGCCGGTTTTTCATCCAAAAGTCCACTTCATAGGTAACATTTTTTTCTACATTAAAAAAATCTCCATGCATGCCAAAACATATGTACATTTTCCTGTGTTAAGTGGGATATTTAAGTTTATCTCACCACCAGTCCATAGATAAGATGGACACTGTGTGCAGCTGTTGTCTGCTCCATGAACAAAAGAGATTGTTTCTCCATATATATCACACTTTCCTAATAGGGATGTTATTTCCATTTATGAAAAATGTCACATTTGAAGCAACTTGAATGGATGCAATGAACACACTTTATGTTAGCCTTATGAACAAATCAACCAATGTTGCTTGCTCTCATTTAAAGAAAGCCCCTCCCCTCCAAAAAACTAGAGTGGTTGCCCATACTGTTCATTTGTGAAAGAAAATTTTGTTGTTGTTGCTAGCCTTTCTAGTTTAGTTAATCATAGCTAATTCTTACTCACCATAGACAACCAAGCAAGTTGCTATTTACACGTCTGAATCATGGGCTCGGTTTGCATAATCTTGTTTCATTTGCATGCTTTCAGTCTGGGAAAAGTGAGTTTATTTCCCCACCTTCGTCTTTTTCACAGCATTTTACAGTGAATGGAAGAGAGTGCTTTGTGTGAGGGATTTGAACTCACTGTGTATCACTGAAGTGTGTGGGTCATGTCTGAGAGCCAAGGAGGAAGCACAGATCTAAGTTGAAAGAGATTGCAGCAGATAATTTTGCAGATAATTGCATATGGATTTTCTCTATAAACTTGAGGGCTAGAAATTTACTTTGAAATTTAATTAATAGTGATATTTTTCAGGCATCCAAATTCTGGCCCACCCAGAATAATGGAATATTTACAGTCCTTTGTTTTGGTAGCCATTTTTAGGGTAGATGTTGACTTGTTTTGCAAAAAATCTCCCTTGAATGGTGAGCATCCTTCTTAATCTGATGGGTTGTTCTTTTGGTCTCTGGAGAACAGATTATTTAATCCATCTATTTGCATCTGGGCAGAGAGATCAGTCAACCTGCTATAGGATACTGCAGCCTCAAACAGCTGCTGAAGAGCAGTGTCAAAGGGCATTGCCCGTTCAGCACCTGCTTACACTACTGAGGCTTTGTATTGTTTTTTATGGCATTTTACAGTGCAATAAAACATCCCACATACGACACTCCCCAGAATGGGTGGATAATAGCATTTCAAAAGTTTTATAATTTTATATGACTGTTCTGTGTTACCAGCCAACATTGCACAAGCTTTCGGATAACATATGCTGATTGCTAGAAGTTGCAGCTAGGAAATACCTGAGCTGCTAGGCTGTTTTTGTCTTTTATTAAATTTACTTTGAATTGCCTAAATAAAGGCCTTGTCTGGAAACCAGGGTTTTCAGCTGAAGACGGGAGAGGCTTTTGCATAGATTCTATTTTAGATCCTCCTAAATCCTAGGATTTCAAATGGGCTCATTTCCTACAAAACAGCTTAACAGTATCAAAGAAACATGGGTAAGATAACTTGCTGCAACACCGCAATAAGTTTCAGACATTATTTTGAGAGTTTTACAGTTGTAATATAGTACTGTTGCCATCCCTGGGTTGCATGCTTGGAGTAGGCCTCCTTTTCCAACCCAGCGCTGGATTTGGCAGTAGGAAACACATCCACGCTGCATGCGTCTTGTCCTGGCACACTGTCACTAATACAACAATTTTCAAAGCAAAAAAAAAAAAAAAGTCATTTACAGAGCAACCCTATATGCACATTATGCTGGGGCTGGCAATTTGCCACTGCTGTGTTGGTGCAACAGCCTCTTCATGAAATGCTCAGCCCATGAAGGAAGGGGAAACCACAGCAAATGCATGGTGTTTGTGAGGGAGGGAGAGAAAAGAGGGAATGGTGCCATCTGAGGGCTCTGCCAGGGCTCATGCCTCAGTCTCTCCCCCCCCCCCAAGCCATTGACATTTGGGAGTTGTAAAAGAACTCTGTGTTTGCGGTGGCTGTTTGTTCTTCTCCTTGCATATGAGCTATGTTCCTACAAAGCAGCTGCAGTGGATGCAGAAACACACCTGACATTCTGACAACTATTCGCTCCCATCAAGCACAGATGTTCTTCAGGGCTAGGCAACCTCCCAGATCTTTCCAGATGCTGTTGGATACCAACTCCCATTAGCCCCAGCCAGTAGCCAGTTGTCAGAGAGGATGTAAGTTGCAGTCCAACAACATCTGGAAGGCTATAGGTTCCTCATTTCTGCATTATAAGACGTGTCCCTCTTTCTCTCGCTTACCTGTTCAGAATGCTCTCTCCCTCAATTGTTGGAGAGGAGGTTGGGTGTTTGAACATGGTCCCTGAGGCAAGGTACCTGTTAGGGGTCTAGAAGGAGAAGTGTGAGCAGTGTGAGCAAGTTCCCTCACATGCTCAGGAGATGATGTTTGTGCAAAGTGCCCCCTTTGTGGTCTACCGGCCAATTTTATCCAGTGTTCGCTGGCTGTTGGGATTGTAACCAAAGAATGGTGCCATAGGTGGCCCCAGCAAAGTAATTTCTTACGTTCTTTGACAAGAGCACATACTCAGGATCACAGACCAGTTGTATCGTGGCTGTTAATAGATACTAGGCACGGACTTGTGCTATGCAATTTAACACACATTGGCTGATGAAGGGGTTTCTATGTTATATACATTTTTTTTAAGGTAGACCAAAAAGAGATTGAAGCCAGCCCACCCCTGCCCCACCCTGAAGACACCAGAGACCCAGGACTGATAGAAAAAGCCTGTGATTGTGTAGTTCAAGATGTACCTCGTCTAAGAAGGGCATCTTTCTTCACTGCAACTGAAGGATGGGGGCAGACCTCGATCTTTCCATTGGTCAACAGAGTTGTCCTGTGTAGACCAAGTTGGGTTTTGTGTGTGGGGGCCTCACCCTGGACTTTATGTTTTCTGATTTTTATCCCTTTGGCACACCCAAGGTGGGGTTTTTTAATACAAAGCAGATGCCATTTTTAATGCTGTATTTTCCCCACTTGGTTTCTGGTTTGTGAAGGGTATACGTCTCGTTTCAGTGATTCCTTTTTTGCAGCTGTGCAAATGGGCAGCCTGAGTTTGTGCCTCTGCACCACTCCCTCAGAGTGGCAGGAATGTGCAGCCGTGCATTTCTCTGCCATTAAAAGAGAAGAACTCTGTAGGGGAGGCGCAGAGGAGCAAAATCCCCACCCACAGGTATGGCGCGAAAAAGAAACTACGCCCACAAAACCTGGGCTCAGTCTTTTTGGCACTGACTCACTGATTGCAGAGTAAACACAGGACTTGCATCTAATTAGTTGCAAGGAACAGAGAGGCATGAGCGTAGTATGAATCCCGTGTATCACTGCTTGATCTTTGGTAAGCTGCAGCACTGGGGAAACCCAGCCAGATGGGTGGGGTGTAAATAATAAATTATTACTATAGTCTAGTTATAAGTGTGGTGAACAAGGCTTGCCATGAGTCATGTCTTGGTACATCCTTCCATTTTAGTTTTATCTTCCAATATTTTCTCAATATACTTTAAAATATGGGGGGAAAGGTGCTTGATATGTGTGCATTTGCACAAAGAAAAAGTAGCCTGTGATATGCCAGCAGCCCAATCTTAGGCAGGTTTACTCAAAAACAGATCCCCTTAGTTCAGGGCGATGCACTCCTGAGTAAGGGTGTATAGCAGGGGTGGACAATGTGATGCCTTCGGAAGTTGCTGGACTCCAACTCCCATCAGTTCAAGCCAGCATGGCCAGTAGACAGGGATGATGGGAGTTGAGTCCAGCAACATCTTAAGGGTACCACGTTCCCTAATCTCCTGGACCACAGCCTTAAGGTTTGGCACCGGCGCGTTCCTATTCTCTCTGAAAACAAGTTACTGGGATGGAAAAGAAACAGTAGTAAAAGCAGAGTTTCCTGCCGGTCTTGCACATCAGGTGTACAGCCCAGATTGTCCCTCCTGACCTATGGCAAAACCCCAAGGCAAATACCAAGGCTGGAGATTCCTCTTCTGTGCCCACCCACACATTTCTTAAAATAGAGATAATTTTCTCACTGTCCCCAGGCAATCATTAGACAGGCGGCAATCTTGGCTGGTTGATGCTCTTCACCAAAACTTGTGGTACTCATATGCCTCACCCCTCCTCTTGCCTCCTGCCCAAAGTGCCTCCATTTTGCCTCACCCTTGGCTCCATCCTGCTGCTGCTGCTGCTCCCTTCATGAATTCCCCTCACATTCTTGTGCGAGGTACTTCTTCCTATCATGCCATTGAGACCGAAAAGGATCCTGGATCCTGCCTCCACCCATCACCAGGAACAGAGACCATTGGTGGATCTACACACAGGGGTGCTATAAATAAGTCAGAAATTAAATCATTATAACAACCACACACACAAAAAAAACAAAAAATCACATAGAATTTTTATTTTTTTTTTTGCTCTCTGGCACCATCTGGTGTTGCATGTTATAACACATTCAAAACATTGTTTTTTGACTAATGCAGCTGAGTCCCATGACTATGAAACGCCAGTCTAATGCCTTGTGATGTTTACTGCACATGGCTTTGTTAGTGCCTTTGCGTGGTGCCTGCGGTGACGTTCTCCTGCTCTGACTTTCTGGTTTTCATTCTGCAGGTGTGACAAAGGCTGGGAAGGGGAATACTGTGAACAGTGTGTGAGGATGCCAGGCTGCAAGCATGGGACGTGCCACCAACCCTGGCAATGCATCTGCCAAAGTGGCTGGGCTGGCAAGCTGTGCAAGAAAGGTGCGTCACTCCACTTGGAACAGGGTGGGGACTTATTGAGGAGAGTTGGGACGATAGGGAAAGGAAGCTTATTGGGAAGCTGCCTTATACCAAGCCAGAACACATGGGCTGGTACCTGCTCTCCAGAGTTTCAGACAATAGCTTCTTCTGCTGCTGCCTTGAAAGGCTGAAACTCGGGTCCTCTGCATACACAACACATTCACTACCGACGAATGATGCCATTTCCAAACAACAGCAATTCAGCTTTAACAGAAGAACCACACAGCCTTATTAGCAGCAGTAATTCGGCCGTCTTCCCATTTTCTGCTTTGAGGCCTCCCTGGAGAAAACAACTACTTTTGCTATTGACTCCAATACTTCCCAGCTACATGAAGTTGTCCTAAGGCCTTGGAGAACCACTGCTAGTCAGAATACTTTGGAAGTCAAGCGGAATCCGTTCTGGAAGTCCTTTCGACTTCCAAAACGTTCGGAAACCGAAGCGCGGCTTTTGATTTGCTGCAGGAACCTCCTGCAGCCAATCGGAAGCCCCATTGGATGTTTGGGTTCCAAAGGATGTTCACAAACCAGAACACTCACTTCTGGGTTTGCAGCGTTCAGGAGCCAAAGCGTCTGAGTACCAAGGCATTCGGGATCCAAGGTACAACTGTATGCAGTGCTGGGCTAGGAGGAAGTAAGGCTGCTTCTTCTGCTCCAATACAGGAGCCCACTTCCACCTTCAGAATCAGTGGCCTCGTGCCTCTGAAGAGCAGGGGATATCCTGTTGGACACTGGGAAGGAGGATGCTGTGCTAGCTGTCCACCTTTTCTTTGTACAGCCTCCAGTATCACAGTAAATTAAAAAAAAGAGAGAACTTTTGGGTGTGGGTGTCTGGCATGAAAAACCAGCCCTGAGTACTTTTGACCTGCATTTTCTCCTTGTCCTCCTCTTTTCCCCCATCTCTTTCAGACGTGCATGTCTGTGAGCACCAGACCCCGTGCCAGAATGGAGCCCAGTGCGTCTACGACCGAGATGGGGAATATTCTTGCCTGTGCCTTGAAGGATTCCATGGAAAGAACTGTGAGCTGAAGACGGGGCCATGTGATAAGGCAGGGTGAGAGATCCTAGCAGAAATAGATGGGAGGAAAGGCAGGCGCAAGGAGCAAAACCTTTTAAAGGCTCCAGTCCTTTGCCTAGGAGTAAGTCCCATTAAGCTCAGTAGGGCTTACCTCTGAGTGAACGCGTATAGGATCAGCCATAAAAGGCTTTAAAACGCACCATTTCACGAACAAGGATTTCAAGGCAACGTTCAGTTTTATGACAACTTTTTGTTGTTATTTTTTCCTGTGTGGCTTATTTTTGCATGCACCTTTTACGTGCACTTAGAAGCCACTCAGAGTGACTGGGGCAACCCAGTCAGATGGGTGGGGTACAAATAATAAAATAATAACTGTTATTAGGAATGCTAACGGTTAAGGGGTATTTAAACAGATGAATAAAATGTAGGACGGCCCATATGGGTGTTGTGATCGGTCCCCATTCTCTCCTTTCAGGTCCCCTTGCAAGAATGGCGGAGAGTGCCTGGACCAGAACGGCTTTGCTAACAACTACACCTGCAAGTGCCTGGCAGGATTCATTGGCACCCACTGCGAGATTGACGTCGACGATTGCCTGATGCGTCCCTGTGCCAACGGTGCCACCTGCCTCGACGGCATCAACCGCTTCTCCTGCCAATGCCCCACTGGCTTTGAAGGGCGTTTCTGCAGCATCAACGTTGACGACTGCGCCAGCCAGCCGTGCAAAAACAGGGCAAAGTGCTACGACCGCGTCAACGATTTTGATTGCCTGTGTCCCGAGGGCTTTGTCGGCAAGACCTGTGAGCTCCTTGCTCCCGAGCCGACGTGGGTCACCGCGTTTCACCCTGATCCCAAGGGGCACGGCAACGACGTCGTGAGAAGCACGGCCAGCAGCAACCCTTGGACAACCCAGTCTGAGTCCGTCCGGGTTGTGGTGACTGGGAAGCGGGTCACTACCTACAGTGAGAAATCAAACGGGGGAGGGCTGTTGATCTCCGTGAAAGAGGTGGTGACTCAGCAGGACTCGGGACTGAGTCAGTCGCAGCTGATTTTAGTGCTGGTGTTTGGGCTGCTCACGGCCCTCCTAGTCTTGGTAACTGTGTTGGTGCTGCTGAAGAACTGGCAGAGGGGGCGCCGGAGGTGCCAAAGCCCCTCGCAGTCTGCAAGGAAACTCCAGGACCAAGAGTGCCAAGTGGGCATGTTGAGTACGGTCTTGATAGAACCCAGGAAAACGACTGAGCTGTAAGGACCCCCCTGAGTCGGAGCCTGGCTGACCTCTGTACACCCACCAGATGAGTCAAGGAATTCTCCGAGCAGCGTCCAGGGGGATGCTCTGGCCGTCTGCCTCCAAAGCACCGCGGGCTCTGATCGAACTCAAGGCCGTGCATCGCCAGGGAAGAGGATGTCCACGAGGCAGCAGAGCCTTTGCTTGAAAGCGGAGTCCTTGAATGCATGCAGCTTAAAGCCACGGGCTTGGTGGCAGCAACGTCTTAAGGGCAGCCAAGGAAGTGATGGGTCACGATAAAGCCAGGGCTGGAAACAGCAAGCAAGATAGGTGGATGTCATCCCACAAGCGCTCCAAGGGAGTTGCTAGAATGAGGCTAAGCATGCCAGGACAGGTTGTAGTATTTGGCTAAGCCCTTAAGCATCTGGTAACTCTTGGTCAGAGTCATTGGAGGTATCCTATGGCCTGTCTGTTTACTCAAGGGGCCCCAGGAACTGCTCTGTGTATGCCCCACCACCCTCTAGCACAGGTGATATGGGACCCCCATTCTGCCTAGAGGCCTTTCAGTCTGTTTTCCTAAGGACCTTGTGGTGCCATGAGCCACTTTGCTGCCTACATTGACCATTCTAGATCATTGTCTTGCCCATTGTGCCCTGTACTATGTCCGGTCTTGATCTGGCTGAAAATGTATGGAACCTCTGAAACAAAACCCTTCTCTTCCCCTCCTCCCTGAAAGGTTTATTCAGACCCTGATTTCACACATCGTACTCCTTCATTTTCTCAGCTCTGGTGTCAGGAAGGGTCAAAAGCAAGCACCAAGCCAACTTCCCCTTCTCAGTCTCAGATTGTTGCCCTGAGACTCTTCACTTGCCGGAAAAGAAATGGCTGTGTATGAAGCTGGAAATATGAGGCCTAGCAATCCTGATTCCAAGGCCTGATGTCTGTGAGAGATCAAACTTGGGAGTGAACCAGAAGCAACCATGATAGCACTTTTCAGTAGCACGTGTTGAACCATACTGATGCCTTAAGGCAAGGATGTATCCCAAAACATTGGTCCATCAAGCCTGGTAGTGCCTGCACTGACTGGCAACAGCTCTTCAGGGTTTCAAATTGGGGGTCTTTCTCAGCCCTTCCTGAAGTTGGTGAGGATGGAGCCTGAGATCTTTTGCATGCAAAGGTTCTGTTATTCTCCTTCCCTAAGTGGAAGTAAAGGCGGTGGGTGATCTCATAAAACAATTCATATTTGGCTACATAGTGACAGCAATGAAGGCAGTACAGTGGTACCTCGGGTTAAGTACTTAATTCGTTCCGGAGGTCCATTCTTAACCTGAAACTGTTCTTAACCTGAAGCACCACTTTAGCTAATGGGCCTCCTGCTGCTGCTGCGCCGCCGGAGCCCGATTTCTGTTATTATCCTGAAGCAAAGTTCTTAACCTGAAGCACTATTTCTGGTTAGCGGAGTGTGTAACCTGAAGTGTATGTAACCCGAGGTACCACTTTACACACATTTGGAAAAGGGTTGGAAAACTCATTCAAAGACCCATTTGCTGGAGGACACGATAGTCTGTATAGACACTGTCTATACTTGGGTGCATGTGCCTTGGTGCACGTCAAAATGCAGGTGGTGTCTATGCACACTGTTGCTCTCATCTCGATGCACCCTTATGTTTGTGTAGGTAGAGATGCTCATCTGGAGAGGGGTGCCTGGGGTGCTCTGTTGGCCTGCCTCCAACTCCCGCCTCTGACTTCCGCCTTCCGAACTTCTGCAAAGAACCTGTGTACATACAGATCCAGCATTTATAGGATCACAACACACAATCTGTGCCCTATAGAAATGGAAGGTACAAACTGCACATTCAGAGTCTATTTGCATCAAACTGTATGCACGCAGTCCCTTGCGCAGAATACCAACAAACAGAGGTCACAGGTGGGATCAGTAAGCAGAATAACATTTCGACCCAGGGTTGGGCTTCAGACTGGGGGTAATGCCGCTTCGTAGTCACGACAGATACCAGTCTGGTTGCCAAGGCAACAGGGACCTGTTCCTCCTGCTGCCTTAAACGTTTCTACTCCCTTTTGAGGGAACACTCCCTAGTTTGTTTGTTTTTAAAATCCCCCCAAAATGGCAGGTGCTCTTTGAGAGGCATAAAAATGATTATAGAACTTTTATTCCCACCCCTGTTTTCAGCTCAGCCTTCAAATCTCCTGTTTTAATAAGTAACGCAACTGAGTCAGACGGAGGTATGGTAAACAGTTCCCTTACCTTCAGTGGCAAAGTGCACCCCATTCAATAGGGCCAGTTCCACTTCAGGTATGTCAGGGACAGTGGTCTCTCTGTCAGGGTCGTCCCTGAGGCTGTGGCTTAGGTACACCATCAGGTTTTCCTCATTGACTTCCATTGTTCTTTCCCCTCTGACCCCAAAATAAGAATACATGAGCACCCTAGTTTCATGGTCAAGGAGCTATAGGTTACATGTCTGGAAATGCAACTTGAGTAAAGCAAAAAAAGGGGGGGATTTCACCATAAATATTATTTTTGTAATACACAGTTGATGAATGGTTGTAACTTTATAAAATAAATTCAGGAAATTGAGTATATGAACCCGCACCTTCCTGCTCCCCGCCATAGACTTCCCCTCTCTTGGATGATGTCATTCCATGCCTTGTCCCATCACGTACCACTGGGCCCATCTCCAAACCACAATGGTTACCCTCTAACCACAGGTCCTGACCTGCCAGAATTGCTATCGTCTTTGGCTCACTGTCAGCCCTAAGAGAAAGAGGGTGACCTCTCTTGCAAAAGAATTCCAAAATCCCTACAGAGGGGTAACAAGTGCTTGAAAATCTCTTATGTCCAGATTTCAAGAAAGTACTGCCATTTTGAACTGCTCTAAAAGGTCTGGAGGGAGGAGGTGGTCCAACCAAGAAGATAAGAGTACTAAAAACCATATGCATCTGGGAGAGTAGAGTAATTTCCACTACACTTTTCCATGTACAACTTGCTTTAGAATTATTATTTTTAATCAACTGTATCTCCATCATGTGCTGTAGGTTAAGCAGGGAAATAGAGTGACCTACCCAAAACTATCCAGTATGAAGCATGACTTAAATGCAGAATGCGAAACTGTGCACCCCTCCTCCCCTAACTGCTCAAATGCAACGCAGCTTTCATGTCTCAGTGTAGATGGCAAAGAGAGCAGCGAGGAAAGATCCCAGTTACAAATGGTACGGAATGAAGAGCTGCCTGGTGCTGCCTGGGCTTGGTTCATTCAGAGGGGAGAGCAGCTATTCAGGCCCTGCAGACCAAGCCGCCTACTCATGAGCAGCAAATTCAGAAAGGTGGGGTCCCTTCATGATAGTCACAGCCACGCCCCTTCTCAGATTATATAACCTAAGATTACACAATTTTATAATTATAGAATTGTAATAATTAGGGACGTATTGCAACAATCTATACACCTAGATCTCTTCATCCTGGAGAAGAGTGACTAGTGGGGTGCCACAGGGTTCTGTCTTGGGCCTGGTCTTATTCAACATCTTTATCAACGACTTGGATGATGGACTCAAGGGCATCCTGATCAAATTTGCAGATGACACCAAACTGGGAGGGGTGGCTAACACCCCAGAGGACAGGATCACACTTCAAAACGACCTTGACAGATTAGAGAACTGGGCCAAAACAAACAAGATGAATTTTAACAGGGAGAAATGTAAAGTATTGCACTTGGGCAAAAAAAATGAGAGGCACAAATACAAGATGGGGGACACCTGGCTTGAGAGCAGTACATGTGAAAAGGATCTAGGAGTCTTGGTTGACCACAAACTTGACATGAGCCAACAGTGTGACGCGGCAGCTAAAAAAGCCAATGCAATTCTGGGCTGCATCAATAGGAGTATAGCATCTAGATCAAGGGAAGTAATAGTGCCACTGTATTCTGCTTTGGTCAGACCTCACCTGGAGTACTGTGTCCAGTTCTGGGCACCACAGTTCAAGAAGGACACTGACAAACTGGAACGTGTCCAGAGGAGGGCAACCAAAATGGTCAAAGGCCTGGAAACTATGCCTTATGAGGAACGGCTAAGGGAGCTGGGCAGTTTTAGCCTGGAGAAGAGGAGGTTAAGGGGTGATATGATAGCCATGTTCAAATATATAAAAGGATGTCACATAGAGGAGGGAGAAAGGTTGTTTTCTGCTGCTCCAGAGAAGCGGACACGGAGCAATGGATCCAAACTACAAGAAAGAAGATTCCACCTAAACATTAGGAAGAACTTCCTGACAGAGCTGTTCAACAGTGGAATTTGCTGCCAAGGAGTGTGGTGGAGTCTCCTTCTTTGGAGGTCTTTAAGCAGAGGCTTGACAACCATATGTCAGGAGTGCTCTGATGGTGTTTCCTGCTTGGCAGGGGGTTGGACTCGATGGCCCTTGTGGTCTCTTCCAACTCTATGATTCTATGAAAAAGTCCAGCCTTTGGGGAAAATAGTTGTGCAAGACCTCCACGTCAACTCTAGCTGTGCAACCTGAATTTGCCAGTATGTGGTTGAATCCCACCTGGAAATACCAACAGCCCGGAAGTGCCGCAAGTGAGAATTGCATCAAGTAACACGGTGAAGTTGAAACTGCGTCAAGAGAAAGCTGGTTTCTGTAACCTGTCCATACCCTGCAAAATTACCTCAACCTTTTTGCATGCTTTATTTTCCTTCTGTTAGATGTGGGACAGGCAAAGAAGCTGTATCAGGCAGTGTCATCCATCCTAGGAATCCTGCCCTCCCTTCCCCAGGTTTTTTGAGACTTCACCAGTTATTGCCTCCGTGCTTTCAAGCTCATCCTTGCAGGTTTTACTAAAAAGCTGCCTAACACTATCCTCGCCCCTAGCTGAGGTCCTGAGCAAAGGTGCTGCAATCTGCACCCAGTACTAATGTCCTTACTTTTGCTCTGAAAGCATGTAAGAAGCGGCTTTCCTATGGAGTGCTGAGAACAAGTCTTTCTGAAATTGGGATTTGAGGGGAAATGTACAAAGTTAAGGAGCAGGCAAAGGGAGATTGTTCCAAGCATAGGAAGTGGCAGAAAAGAAAGTGAGACTGGAGAAGGGAAGAAAAACAGCTGGCGGTAGATGGGGCAGAGCAGAGGGGAGGGTGCAATGAAGCAAACAAGCAAAGCATCCTTTGAATATGCCAGTTTGCTGTAGGACTTCATTGTTTGCTAGCTTCAGAGAATAAGTAACACACAAAGCGAGAAGAGCTGTTGCATGCCGGTCTTGCTGATGGGCTTCCTGTATGTATCTGTGAGAACAAGGTGCTGGACTTGATAGACTTTTGGCCTGATGCATCAAAGGTCTTCCTACGTTCCTAGCCACTTTTACCTGTAGAGTGCATATTTTGTGCAAATTAACTGATGAGATGCACAGCCTGCAGACAAAATGGATATCCAATGTTTCCAGAAATCCATTTGGAAGGTGGGGGGGAAGAGGAGTCCTGGGTTCATGGAATAGTAGGCAGTGGTGATAGAAGAGTGATGATTCTTAAGGGGGAAAGGCAAAATTTTAATGTTTTTAAAAGCATCATAATCTTGTTACAGGAAAATATTTATTTCTTTATGAAAACACCACCGTTCTCCATACACATACCATTCTCAACCCAGAAAGGAAAACCCCTCTTCACAGGTCCCACCTTTTTCAACATGAGGCGTGGCATGAATCTACTTCTGCCAAGCTCCTTCCAGATTCCAGCTGCACAGCAACTTCCCTGATTATTCTGCAACACCCACTGTTGAACATGTCAGGTTACGTACACACAATCTCTTACTTGCTCTTTAAAAACATTGTGGAATTCCAAACATTACTTCAAACATTCCATTAAAGGGTACTTCCTGATGGTGATTTTGCAAGCGGATCTAGTGCACCTCCATTGGTTTCAGTTTGTACACAATTCCATCCCCTACTGATTCCTGCCTCTCTGCCTATTTTCACTGCAGATTGCAGTGATGATAGGATCCAGAGTGGACATCACAAGTGTGCATGCATACACACAGACACACAAAAATGTAAAACAAGTACAGGGAATGTGTGACCCTCCAATGTTGTTGGACTACAGTTCCCATTATTCCTGACCATTAACCAAGCTGGCTAGTGCTAATGGGAGCTGGAGTCCAGCAACATCTGAAAGGCCAAGTATTTCCTGTCTATGATGTTTCCTATCGCAAGTGTGAATTCTCCCAGTGTTTCCCATATGTAAAATGAACTTGTTGTTTCCCACAATATATCCATGCTTTATCCCTTAAGAATATGTTGCATAAATGTGTGTTTATACATGAAACTTTGTACATGCAAGCTGCACTGGTGCTCAACTAGTTGAGTGGTGCACTTTTAGTTCTTTCTTTCTGCATGTGAAACAGCAGAAACTGAATCTGAAACCATTTGCATGCAACACATGTGCTCTACCACTGAACTAGGGCCATTTCAAACTTCTCTACTACACTGTTTATAATACTGGTGTCTTTCATACTTTCATGCTTGGGTTCCATTTCCTTCCAACGAGTTACAAAGAATCAACAGAGGGAGAATCTGCCAAAAAAGCACTTTAACATATTGCCAAGGTGTGCTTGAATGCAGCAGAAGAGTTGTCAGCCAACTTCCTGCATTACTACTTCCAAACATCATTTCACTGGAGTAGCTATCCTTTTGTCAGAGGCATAAATCTTGTACTTGCGTGTCACTGCAAGCCCTGCTTCTGATGTGTTTTGTTCTGACTTTGTGTAGATCTAAATGTCTTCATAGTTATGTTAATTCATATCAATATTTGCTTCTATAAAGTTAGTTATTCCAGGAACATGTACTCTTTAAGGGTGCATTCCTGTGTACAGCCAGTCAGCTTGAATCCCATTTATCAAACTGCACAGCACTGCAGCTTAAGTTAATAGATCAGGGGTACCACCCTGCATAATTCATGTCCTCAATTGCACTTTGCATTCCTTCTGGACAGATGGTCCAGAGAATAGGTTCAACCGTTCAACGTATTTCAAGTTTAATATGGCAATGGCAGACTCAAACCAAAAGAGTACCATAATGTTTTAAATTCCTTTCTGTTTATCTATCCGTATCAGAACGGCTCAAGGTGGGTAACTCCTGAGCCAACAATTGCAACAATTAAACTGCACTTATCTCATCCTACTTCTCTATACAGTAGGAGCTTCTGCACTACTTGCAGACAAAATTCAGTTAAATAGGGTTTACAACTGTACAGGAACATAGGAAGCTGCTGAACCATCTAGCCCAGCATTTGTCTATGGAACCCAGTAATGTCTACTCCAGACTTCCCCAGCTAATGACTTCAAGAGGTTTCGGACTACAATTGCATCAGCCCCAGCCAGTGCATGCTGACTATGGCTGATGGGAATTAAGGTTCAGAACCTCTGGAGGGCACCAGGTTGGGAAAGACTAATCTACTTTGAGCCGTAGTGGTTGCTAGCATGTGCTTACCACCAAGCTATGGACCCTCCTCCATATTAGTTTCTGCCCCTTAGCAACTTTCTAACGTGTACTATATTTCTTATTCAGTACCTACCTCCCTTGTTCACTCTTGCTCTCAGAGAAGCTCACAAAGTATGCCCACCCCAAAGATCTTTTCACAGTATGCACCTGACCGATGACACCTTGATAAAAGTTTGGGACAATGAATTGAATAATCTCAGTGTGTGTAATTATGTAAGGAGCACCTAGTCAAATGCACAGCAAACAAAACAGATTCCGGAAAATGCAGAATCCAGAAAATGCATATTCCGTTTTGAAAGCGAGCATGATTCACATCATCCTGACAGTTTAGAACAAGAACAGGTGTACAAAAATTGCAACTGCAAAATTTCTGCCAGATACAAAATCAAAGACTCCGATTCAGCTTGGAAATCATGTCTGAAATAAACACAAACACATTTAAGGTATTAGGTTTCCAACATTGTTTGGTGAATACTATTTTATGAATCTGATTATATAAATATTATTATTAATTTATATACTACTTCATTTCCAAGATGGCCTCTTACTGGTTTATAAGTATAAAACCAATGATACATAATTAAAATATATAATAAAACAAGTTAATTAAGGCAATAAGATAAACATTCACAATTAAAATATGTAATAAAAATAAGACCATTACAACAGCACAATGAAAAGGTTTAAAACAGCAGTTGGTTAATAATATGAATTTTAATCAGTCAAATCTTAAATCAGTATATGAATAAGAACAAGGGGAACAAAAAGCTATCACACTTGGTGTACAATGACAATGAATCAGAGCTGGTGGGGCAGCATCTTTCCAGGATGTCAAGCAGAAATCTAGCAGGGAATGTGAAATATCTCTGTCCAAGACCTTGAGAGCTGCTGTCAGAGTGGACAACGCTGAACTAAATGGACAAATATTCTGAGCTGCAATAGGGCACCTTCCTATAATCGGATTAGAAGAGTCATCCCCCCCCCTTATTATCATTTTAAAATGATACTTTCTGTTTGCATATTTTCGACAATTTAGTTTTCATTACGATTTTTATGATTTTACATCTGAGGACTGATTAATTGGGGGACCGCCTTTTTTGGTCAGCCAACTAAACATTGCAAGCCCCCTGCTTTCTTGCGCCTTTCCTCAGAAATCCGCCTATATACAGATCAGTGATCAAATGACACGAGAGCCAGAGGAAGCCCGTGTTCTGAATCAGCTGAAATTCTCGCAGACCACGGCTGAATACAGAACACATCAAAAGGAGAACGGGAAACTCAGGGTATATTGCTCTACACGTTTTCTCTCTCTATGAATTCTGAGTTACCAGGCCGGACGGAGCCCACTGATACATATTTTTCCCCACCAGCGGCCTCTAGCGTCTGGGAGAATGCCTTACAGACCCGGACAGGCGCAAAGGCCACGTGACTCGAGTTCCGCCTCCGCCATTTTGTAAGGACGTCGGAAGGAAGCGTCTTCCCGGCCCGCCCGCCCAGCCCCGCGCGACCTGCGTTTTCGTCCGGTGCTACGTGCGCGCGCGAGGAGCGGGGGCAGTTGATGCGTGCGCAGAGCGGGGGGTGGGGGCTGGGAAGGGAGCTGGCGAGAGCGGCCTTGGCGGCGGCGGAGGCGCTGCTCTTGTCGTGATGCACCGCTCCAGCAGCAGCCGTTCGAGCAAGCCGTCTTCCAGCCGGTCCAAAACCAGCGCATCCAGCTCCAGTTCGGCTCGAGGCCGCAGCTCGCACCGCTCGCGCTCGCGCTCGCGCTCCCGGTCTCCGCGGAGCCGCCGCCGGCACCGCTCGCCCTCCAGCGGACGCTCTTCGCGCCGGTCGCCGCCTTCGCGCCGCAGTAGTCGGGTACGCTCTGCCCGTGGCGGCGGTGGCGGAGGCTGAGGGGGTTGCGGGTTGGGGAATTGGCCCGGCCTCAGCGAATTTAAGACGCCTCCGAGAGGCAGTGTGGTGTAGTAGTTAAGAGCAATAGACTCGTAATCTGGGGAGCCGGGTTCGAGTCTCCGCTCCTCCACATGCAGCTGCTGGGTGACCTTGGGCCAGTCACACTTCTTTGAAGCCTCTCAGCCCCACTCACCTCACAGAGTGTTTGTTGTGGGGGAGGAGGGGAAAGGAGAATGTTAGCCGCTTTGAGACTCCTTCTGGTAGTGATAAAGCGGGATATCAAACCCAAACTCCTCTTCTTCCGCCTCCCCAGCGTCCAGGGGTAACGGCCGCCCGCTCACCTCAGTACAGTGGTATCTCGGGTTACATACGCTTCAAGTTCCATACGCTTCAGGTTACAGACTCCGCTAACCCAGAAATAGTGCTTCAGGTTAAGAACTTTGCTTCAGGATGAGAACAAAAATTGTGCTACGGTGGCAGCAGGAGGCCCCATTAGCTAAAGTGATGCTTCAGGTTAAGAACGGACCTCCGAAACGAATTAAGTACTTAACCCGAGGTACCACTGTACCTTCCCCAAGGAGCATCCCCCATCTCTCGCACCTAACTGCCACTTACCGGAATAGCCAGCCGTTTTCCTGCCCCCAACTTAGTTATATAACATCATGGCCCACATTTCTGGGCGTGCGCCCAGCAACTTTGAGCATCCCTAAGCAGTCTTACCCGTGAGCCCAACCTTTGCTCTGTGGTGATGCGAAGGAGGTTGAAAGGCTTAATGACAGCTGGAGGGGAAGCTTTGCCTCAAAGTAGAGAAACATGAAATGTGCAACAGCCCTGTGTATCCTACATCTGAGAGGAAATCACCTTGGATTTAGTAAGACTTCTGAGTAGACCAGTCTCAGGTTGAGCTGCACGCTCCTTTCTTTCCTTCATTTCTACATGAAGGAAAGTGGCCGGTGATTTTTGCCCGCACACAAAATACCCTTAACGGGTTAAGGCAATACCTGTAGACTTGCCTTGTGGTGGGGAGGAGCTTAGGTTTATTTTTACCAAAGGTTCGTGGATCGTTGAATGAATTTGAAAAGTAGGATGGCTGCTAAGGCATATTGAGCGCATAAACCTGGTTGGATTACTTGAAAATTATTTCAACCAAAATCAACACAGCTAATGGATAGTCATGCTTAGGATCAAACTGTGAATTTCAGAGAAGATTAGCCTTTGGAAGTGATTGTCCTTCACTTTTCATATTTGTCAATAACCAGATACTTAAAGATCTTAAAGGCTGGGGGAGAGATGAAGAAGAAAAGAGGCTGCATTTGCATGATCAGATCTTGGCCTAATGAGCTGAGATGTGCATAAATTTACTGAACTCACATGCAATCTCTTTGGTCCCCTGTCCCCTTTGTTCAAGTGGGAAACATGCCAGGAAACCATAGTTATTCTGTTAACAAATAATTGGAAAGCTGGGCAATGGCTTCTAAGGAGGCTAGAAAATGAAGCCATTGAAATAAAATTTGCTTCCAGTTCCTGTCTTGTTTGGAAGCCAGTGTTTGGATGTAACAGTACACTGCTGTTAGTTTTGATGCCTGGCTTTAGGAACGGAGCTGAGCAAGCTGCATGTGGATTTGTGACTCTGCACATATCTTGGCTTAATAAACTGAGATTTGATTATCTAGATAGCAGGAGGAAGCAGATTGAGGAGATAAATGCTTCCAAGAGATAAGTTCACCTATCTAAAAATGTCTATTAGAACTTGGAAGTGCCCTGTTCGACTGATGGACTATCCCCCTGTTCCATTACTAATTAATTTTAAGAAACAACACATTCCTAGAATTGACCGCTTTTCTGTGAAAAATGGGGGTGGACAGTGGTTTTTTGGTGGTCTATGTCACTAGCAATAAATTGGGAGGCTTCCTATTCTTCTAAATGGTACAGTTGTCAATTTAGCTGCATTTTCTCATTACATTGTTGGTGTACATATTATCAGATGTCTTCACTGCACATTATAAACATTAGGTGCATGTAGTGTTTTTCAAATCCACATCAATTGTAGTAAAATTTGCATACTGCATTAATATTGGCTTATTTCTTAAATAGCATCATGAACCCCCTGCCTCATAGTAACTTACTTGGCTATGAGAATTCTGATGTTTTGTTATTTTAATTGTAGAGACGCTCTCCAGGCAAGCGCTCTCACTCTCCGGGCAAGCGCTCTCACTCTCCGGGCAAGCGCTCTCACTCTCCGGGCAAGCGCTCTCACTCTCCGGGCAAGCGTTCTCACTCTCCGGGCAAGCGTTCTCACTCTCCGGGCAAGCGTTCTCACTCTCCAGACAAACGCTCTCCAAGTTTGAGTGATGGGAACAGGTAAGGCTTCTCTGAATGCCAGTCTCTCATAATTAACCTTGGTTATCTTTCTTGGTACTTGTCCCATGGGTAATATAAAACCCCACAACCTGACTGTAAGACATTGTGGGAAATGTATAGGACATGTTGGGAATCTCACATATAGGACAGACATATTTAACTCTCATTGACATATTTTTAATACCTCCCTTGGTATGGATTTAAAATGTTAGGAATTAAAGAGAGGTATTGAAAACATGTCTCCGTTTAATTTCATACAGCCTTTTTATAAATAAGAGCAGGATGGAGATGGATAAAAAGTACATAGTTCAGTTTTGAAAACCTTTTGTTTGATTGAAATCATTAGTTTTTACATCTACTTCTTTGAATTTTTCTGACAGTTTTGTCTTCAGTGGATTCTGAGGAAGCCGTGAGAGTAGATGTGGAACTGAAACAGCTTCTTTTCTAAAAATGAACCCCAGTTGAAAAACAAAATGATGAAACACCCTTTTAGTAAATTTCTTGTCACCTCATGACAATTTAGCTGCTATTTTAAACTCACATGTTCCTGCAGGTACAGAAACTGTGTGAAGATCTATATTATAATTTGCTTTCGCTGCCCAAACATCCTGTTTTCCTAATCCATTTATAGGGGTGAAATTTATTCTGCAGATCCCCAACAGCAGGTTTCTATTTGGAATAGGGTTATATACGCAGACATGTACATGAAAAAGGGTATATTTAGGAAAGATAATTGCATGAATGACAGAAGTTGTAAAACACTTTCACACTGAACAATGAAACTTCCCTGTTGCTTTTACTTCTAGAGCCACTTCTAGAAGTAGAAGCAACAGGGAAATTTCATTGTTCAGTGTGAAAGTGTTAAAGCTATATCAACACTAGAATAAGGAAGACCCAAATTGGACCCACAAGAAAATGTTGCCACATAGAGTGCTGCTGATCAGGGTTCTCTCAGTTATTCCATTCCATTCCTCTTTGCACCCCCACCAGTGTCCTGTGCTTTTGCCCCCAACACTTGCCCAATATTCCATGTTGACAGAGCTTACTCAGTTTTCCTTGGGCTGGTTATTTCCTTATGTCTCTCCTTAGAGTTTTTGAAAATATTTTTTGTGCATCTGCAAATCTTGGGTTTTCCCTGAGCCAAAATATAGCCCGCTCTTAATGTTTGGGCGGTCATTTTGGCTACAGAAGGATTCCTTATTAGTTTGCTGTTAGTATGTAGAATATGGAAGTATAACAGCAGAGATCATTCAGTGTGTAATTTAAGGGTTAATTATGTTGTAGGTCAGCCATCTAGACAAGAGGGGGTAAGTTGCGACCAGGGAGGGTGGCATGATCTTTACTGGGATAGTAGCTGCTCTGGTAAGCTGTCTAGCTGTGAGTGAATTTTCTTGTGGGTGTTTCATTGAATCTAAGATGCTGTCAACAAGGCCTGTCAAAAGGCAAAACTTATTTCTTTCTGCTGGGCAGGGCTGTCTTACCCATAGGCGCTAGGGTTGCGAGGCACCCAGGTGCCAGGCCCTCAGGGGCGCCAGGCTGAGAGTCAGGGGCTCGAGAGTTGAGTCCGGGAAGAGCCCGCCCATCGGTCGGAGCGCTGCAATGAGCTCTTCTGGGAGCCAGAGAGCAAGCAAGCAGGCGGGTGGGCAAGCAGACAGACACGCGCCCAGCAAGGAGGAGGAGGACAAGAGGCGGCAGCAACAGCAGCGAGCAGAAAAGCCGGCAAGCGGCATTCTCTCAGAGTGCAGCGGGCCCATGCGCAAGCTGCCTCCTCAGCACGCCTTTCCCACCTCTGCTTTAGTGCCGTCCCTTCACTCCTCCGACGCTGGAAGCAGCAGCAGCAGGCAAGCAGCCCCTCCTCATGCTGCCCTGGGTGGTAGAAGGGACAGGTGGGCCAAAGGGTTGCCGCCGCTCACCTTTCCTGTGCGTTTCTCCACTTTGGTCCAACTTTGGGACTCGAAGTGCGCTGGCGGCAGCTCCCTGCGAGAGAGAAAGAGAGTGAGCGGCTTCGCCTCTTTTTGCCAACCAGGTGCCTGACAACTCTGGGGAACCTTTCCTTTAAAAAGGTCAGCAACTTTGGGGTTCCCCCCAAAAAAGGTTAACAACTCTGGGCAACTTTGTGGGCGGGCGCCGGGCGGATCTTTGCACCCCTGCGCCGCATATGCTTAAGACAGCCCTGTGCTGGAGTTTGGTTTGTTCAATAAACTTTGGCCAGTATTTTATTGCTGGGCACATTGCTCAGTGTCTCTGCTAACAGCGTACTGTTAAAGTGATTTTAACTCTGTCGTGGTGATAAGAACAATGCAAATTACCGTATTTTTCGCACTATAGGACGCACCTTGTTTTAGAGGGGGGAGAACAAGGAAAAAAAATTCTCCCCCTCTCTGCCCAGTGCCCCTTCAGCGAAGCGGGAGGAGGTGCTGCGCAGAGAGGGAGAGAATTTCCCCCCTCTTGTTTTCCCCCTCTAAAACAAGGTGCCGTTTAAGGTTCAGTCGCCTTCAGGCGGCTACCTCGGAAGCCTGGAGAGCGAGAGGGGTCGGTGCGCACCACCCCTCTCGCTCTCCAGGCTTCAGGTTCCTTTCGACCTGCTCTTTGGGGCTGGCGGGGGGGAAGCCCACCAGCAGCCCCAAAGAGCAGGTCGGGGAGCAGCGGAAAGGCGTGCAGCGAAGAGGCTGCTGCCATAGCCGCGCGTCACCTCTCCAGCTGGGAGAGGGTCGCGGGGGGCTTCTTTAGCCCCGTGCGCGCTGTCCCGGCTGGAGTGGTGGTGCGCAGCTAAAGAGGCTCCTGCCATAGCCGCCCGTCACCTCTTCAGCCGGGAGAGGGTCGCGGGGCTATGGCTTCTTCGCTCCATAGGACGCACACACATTTCCCCTTCATTTTTGAAGGGGAAAAAGTGCGTCCTATAGAGCGAAAAATACGGTATAACTTTTTTTCAACTGATAGCTTGATCCTATGAGCCGCCCCCGCCCCCCTTTTTTAAGTGCTTATAATAGCTTGAGCTGGTATAGGTCTGTGTCTTGATGGACAATTTTTTTCAGCTGAATCCAGTTTCCCATTATAGATCTTATTCTCCTGCAGTATTAGAAAATTAGTTATATATTCTAGGTTCCCAAATGGTTCCTTAAACCAAGGTTGCTGTCGTCAAAATGGAATGCCTAGTTTCCATTTTGGGGCAAGACAGCTCCAGTCTTAGTTTTCAAATGATGGACTGTCCATGATTGATTCTGAGTTAAACTTCTGACTACCTTGAGCTATGTTAAGAGCTTTGAGAACTGGAAGAAGAAAAGTCACTTGATCCAGGGATAGTCCACATACATATATATTGACCTAAATTTACCTCTTTTTCTTAATGGTGACTGTTCCTGCTCAGGCTGCACAGAAAAAGCAATTTGGTTCCAGAAATTCATTCCGATTGTGCAGATAAAATGTAACTGATAAAATTTTACAGGGTATTAGTGGGATATTAGTGTGTGAAAACAGTCCAGATCCAATGATCCCCAGATGGTGATGTCGGGTGCCATCCTGGTGCCCAGGCATCTTCACTTGGTTGCAAGTGGTCAAAAGCCAGGGGCAAAATGCGCCTGGTGCCTGGCTAATTTTGAACACTGCTTTGAACTGATAAGGAAGTTGTCTTCCATATTTTGATATTTTGCTTCATACTGTTTTTGACATGTTAGGTGCATGAAGATCTCTTCACAATTATTGTTGGGAAAGCGTTCAGCAGGCTGAGTGTGATGAACACATGTATTTAGGTTCAGTGCTTTCAGCAATCCTCATTTAAAAACATGCATGGAAGTTATTTTCAGTAGTAATTCTGAGAGGTTTTTTTTGTTTTGTTTTTTTGCTAAAGTAACATGCAGAAAACAGTATGTGAAGGAAATTATTTGAGGAGTGGAGGGTGAGAAACTTTGCTGAATTTGGAACTACAATATTGTTGCTGATGAAAGGGGGAATTCTACTACTGTAAAACATACCAAAATGTTCAGCTGCTTACTTTCCCCCTAGATAGCCAGCAAGACATTTGTGTTCTTTTTTTTTTTATGAGACCATCTAAAAAAGCGAAACACAACCCTAAATGTGTGTTGTTCAAATCCACCATAAAATAATTGAAGTATGCAGGCCTTTTGTGTAAGATAAATAGACAAACTGGAACCTGAGTGCTCTCAAGTTTGGGCTTCTGTTCCTTCTGTTCCTGTTGCATGTCTCCTATGCTCATAAATAACAAGACTTCTGAAATGAATTATTTCGCTCACTGCAGCATAGTTTGGACTGTCAAGGGGTGAAGTTATTGCTGAGTATATAAAATCTTCAGAACCAGCCATCTTGGGTTCAAGGCAAGAAGTATTGAGTTGTCATACAAAGGGCACTTTATGCCAGCTGGAGTTCAGGGGGGGTTATTCCAAGTTGCTGATTTTGTTCTGTACCTCTCTTATTAGGGATGACTTGGCTGATGGTCCAATATTTAGCAGTGGCCTTCCACGCCCTCAAAGCATTGAGCGGTATTCCTTGAGCAAGGAAACTCCTTCTTCACCTTTCAATACAGGACAAGATGAGGATTATCGCTTTAGAGATGATTTCCTCCATCAATCTGACTATAGCACCAGCTATAACCATCTACAATATCTCCCAAGGGAAACGGAAAGGTATAGAATGCTACTTGGGAAGCCATCAGAGGATACAGGGCAAGACCTAGAACTTCCTAAACATGACAGAGATGACAGACTGCTTAAGATAGACATAGAGCCTGAGGATTTCTTGTCTGGGACGTGGAACTTCTGCAAACAAGATCCTAGTAAGAGCCCAAGCCTGCCATTTCACGATGTGGATTTACGTGTACTTGAATACGCTGGGAGAAAAAGCAAAGAGGAGGAGCTGAGCAGAAATTGCAGTCAAGACCCTGAACATAAATATATTTATAGACCTAATGAAATAACAGCAATGCCCAAAAAATCTATTCTGAAGAAACACAGGGATGATCCTTCGGTGCAGGTTTGGCATGTATTTCTCTCTCTGGTTAAACTGTCCTTTACACTTTTTACTGCTCTTTTATTGAATTTTAAATTTTATTATTTAACTTAATCTCTGTTAATTCTGGAACAAATACCCTCAGAATAATATCCAGGCTTCCCTCACAGTTGTGGAGTTTGTTTGGTATAACTTGTAGAATAATCAGCATATTGGATCCCATTTTTCTTGGAATGAGGACATTTTACTAGTTTTGGTATTTAGAGCATCCCACTTCATGAGCAATTCTACTTTTCAAAAGTTTTCATTCAGCTTATTCATATAGCTTTAAAATTCACACACAATCAAAATCTTTACTTACTAAAAAAACTCCTAAGCTTTCCAGAAACAGATTTCCAGGTAGTATACATAGGAATTTAAATACAGGCGATTCCCTGTTAATGTGGGGGCTGCTTTCCAGGTCATTGTGCATGTCAGCAATTGTGCGTAAGCCCATTTTGCTCCCTTCCAAAGCTGAAAGCAGTGCATGTCTTGGTGGTCACATGTCAGGTAGACAGGTGCAAGGTGATCACCACCTGTACTACAATCTAAAACAACCGAGAATACAATAAAGTTGAGAATGGCAGAACTATTCAGCTAGATAATATAACAATTTGCAGTGGCTGGGTGACAAAAATATTTTTACCTGGTTCGAGCACCAGATTCACTATCGTTGGCAGTACATTCTGTAGCTGTGATGCTATCACATAGAAGAGCCTCCCACTTGTATACGTGTAATGTTTTTCTCCTATAGATAGAACCTGCGGCAAGGTGCCAGAAATGTTTTAACACCTTGACATCTGAAGGCAGCCCTGTATAGGGAAGCTTTTTTAGGTTTAATGTTTTACTATGTTTCTATATATATGCTGGAAGATGCCCAGAGTGGCTGAGATACAAATAATAAATTATTATTGTTATTGTTATTATTATTAATCTGGACATGAAGGGGTTTTTTACCTCAACAGTAGAAAAATCAGAATAGTCAAGACCACCAAATTAAGGTGGTTTTTGGAATGGTACATCTGGGATTTGTTTTGAACCATTTAATGGTACTTGCAATGGGTTGAATGTAAACAAAATAAGGGTACTATTATTCACATCTGTGTGTAGGCTGAAATTGAAGAGTTGGCAATTTATGCAGTACGTTTACCATGTTGTGCATTTTTTTAACCCGCTTGAACCTAATACAAGAATCTTAATACTAGAATTACCTAGTTGGATTGGACTGCAGACATTCTCTCAGATTGGTATGGAATGCTCTGAACAGGTGACATTTCATACTATCATGACTGGATTGTTTTTCTGTTGTGTAGCTGTGGAGAGAGCACCTTGGCAGGTGGTTCCAGTACTAAATATTGTAAATAAATAATGCTTTTCAAAACCGTGCCAACTATGATGTGGCAAGTACCTTTTTGGCATCCTGCTCTCTCTGTCTCAGGGTTTCAGCAAATGAAAAAATCAGTTCGTTTCTGATAATAGTAACAATATGCCTTTGGGAATTATCTTTTTGTAGCCGCCATAACCAGAGCTGCACATAATGCTTGCTTGTGAATGTTTTGGTGCAAAAACACTTTGGGTTTGGTGGAAAATGTTGATTTCAAATCTCCAAAGGTATTGTTTTACATATGTTTGTCCCTGTCCACTGCCACTGTGTTGCTCCTCAGTTACTCATTTGACATGGTTTTTCTTCTCTATTATTGCTGTGTAATCTCAGCAAACCAGGCATCGCAGAATGATTCTCAGGGTACTGCATAGCCCCTCAGCTTTGGCTAAATGACAGTGTTATTCAGGGCAAACAAAGCCCTCTCATTGCCCTCACTGTGAACGAGGGTTGGCTTGAGTAGGGGCAAGAATTGCACAGCTGTTATAAGGTATCAAGCTGACAAATCTTACCTCGCTGGACTGGCAGTTTTATAGCTCATTAGAGCAGTGTTGCAAGCCAGGGTTGGCCTTTAGTGGGGGATAAACGGTCACTTTCTCTTCCAGTGCCCTATTAAAGACGATCAGGCAGGAGTGTTGATTGTGGGCAGTGAAAGTGACATGACAAAAGTGCATAAAATTATGCACAGCATGGAGAAAGTAGCTAGAGAAAAGTTTTCTCTTTCTCATAATACTAGAACTTGTGGACATCCAAGGAAGCTGAATGTTGGAAGATTCAAGACAGACAAAAGGAAGTACTTCTTCACACTGCACATAGTTTAACTGTGGAATTTCTGCCCACAAGAGGCAGTAATGGCCGCTAACTTGGGTGGCTTTAAAAGAGGACTGGCAAATTCACAGAGGTTATGGCTATCAGTGGCTGCTAACCCTGATGGATATGCTCTGCCTTCACTGTTGTGTTGGAGGTGGTATGCTTCAGAATACCAGTTGCTGGAAACTGCAGGTGGGCAGAGGGCTGTTGCTCTCAGCTCTTGCTTGTGGGCTTCCCTTGGGCTTCTAGTTGGCCACTATGAGAACAGGATTCTGGGCTAGGTGGGCCACTGGCTGGATCCAGCAGACTGTTCTCACGTTCTTAAAGTATGGCCCATTCCTAATCAAAATGGCCATCTTATGCAGATGTAACAGCGTGGTATTTTCGAACTATTTTGTCTCTTTCAATTCCATTTTTTATCTTTGTCTTACAGTTTTCAGTTAGTGTTATGAACTACTGAATATAAACCCTTTATATTAAAGTTATGTCTGTCTTAATAGATTGGGAAAGTGATTAGCATCCTTGCAAAATGTAGTAACAAATGGCAATTTCTTTCTTTTTAGCCTGAAGTCTTTTCTAGCAGTTCTGCCTCTCTCAAAGAGCCCCCTCTTCTTTCAGATGATCCTCCTTTTCCCCAGAGAACCAACAGCATTGCTCCTTTTTCAACTGAGGAGGTGAAATTCCTCAAACAGTTCAATAAAAATGCAGATGTAGAACCTGCAAATATAACATCTGAAGGCAATGTGCATAATTGGAAGCTGCATTCTGGCCAAAAAGAAAACATTTCCCATTATAAACAGAATTTTGGGAGCTTTGTGAATCGGAGAGAGTGTCATGAGTCCACATCAGAGCCAGAAGACCAGTACAGTTACTTCTTGCTTCCCCATGAAAGAGCCAGCCAGGATGGGAATAGCTTTTCACACATTCTGAGTATGAAAACAGATTCTACCAGCACTCAAGAAAAGAGAAGGAACAGCCTCCTTGATGATGTTGAGGCTGAAGAGAAGTTTCTTTATGGTGATAATGGGGATGACTCAATTTTTATTCAAAGGATAACATTGAGTGGTGATAAAGAACATGGAAGGAAGAAAATAAACTCTCCTCCTGCTAGTCTGTCTGTAAAATCAGACACTTTAGAAGAATCCAGACCAGAGCATGAGAAAATTTATGACTTGCTCAAAACTATTGGTCTTGACATTGGGGTGGCTGAAATTGGTAAGCTTGCTGCCCGCACTCAGGAACGCCTCCATGGGAAGAAAGCATCTCGTTCTCCTGATCGTCGTTCAGTGGCTTCTCATAAACCTAGGAAAGAATCTAGGGAGTCTAAGGAAAGGCACTGCAGTAAAAGTGACACTCATTCTTCAGAGTCAAGGTGGAACCACTCTCCCTCTCCTGATTATTTCCCACCATCTAAAGAGATGTCTCCTGATTCACATTCTAAGCACACTGAAAGCAAAATTGTAAGGCAAGATTATCATTTCCCACAAGAGCAAGCTGTTCCCATGGCATCTCCAATTCCATCTGCCCCACCTTGTCTTCCTCATATGTTTCCTGCTCCCATATATCCCCAGTATAGTGTTCCATTCTATTTACCATTCGGTGCAACTCACCTGCCACAAAACTATCCACCTCCCACAATGCCCCCTCCTGGCTATAATCCATATGGACAGTATTTCACTTATGCAGCTTCTGGCTGGGCCACGTATGCTCCTCCCCAGCAGGCTGGTCCTGAATTTCCAAATGCACCTGAGTATGGTACTCCAACAGTGCCACCAAATCATTCAGTTTCCAACGTCAAAGTTATTCAGACAATTTCCACAACACGAAGGACTTGTGGTATCCAAAGAAAGACATCTATGATTGTTCAAACCCCTTTCTCTGCTCCTCATTCCAAATTGCTCCCTCAGCCTACCCACAAAGGCGCTAAGGAAAAAATACCTGATGATAGAAATCGAGCTGTTCAGAAACAAAAGGTGAGAATGTTTATCTTACAAGCAGGTGTATCTTCCTCCCCCCCCCTTCTACCACATTTCCTTTTCCACATAGCAGCAATGTAGTTGCTACTATTGAGAAGTGGATAGTATCCTTATAGACTTACTTCTGAATGCCTTATACTGTAGTTTAAAAATATATACAGTGGTACATCGGGTTACAGACACTTCAGGTTACAGACTTCAGGTTACAGACTCCGCTAACCCAGAAATAGTACCTCGGGTTAAGAACTTTGCTTCAGGATGAGAACAGAAATTGTGCGGCAGCGGGAGGCCCCATTAGCTAAAGTGGTACCTCAGGTTAAGAGCAGTTTCAGGTTAAGAATGGACCTCCAGAACGAATTAAGTTCTTAACCCAAGGTACCACTGTAATACTTTTTCTACTGCACATATTTTCCTAACACATAATGAAATATGAAACCAAGTGCAGAATTGATTCCTTATTTAAGATTACATTCTTGGATTTAAGGTCTGCCGTTTTACAGAAGTTCAAAGCACATACAATTTTATTTTAACTTTTTTCTGCACTTTTTATTTGACATTGGATTACGTATAGTTTTTTTGAACAGGATGTACCTCTAATGTATTGAGCTATCTAATGGCTGTTTTTATGGTACTGTGGCAAGACACACCTTGTTAATTGTTGTTGTTGTTTATTACCTGCCCTTCACCCTAAGGTCTTAAACAGTCTCTCTTTAAGGATACAATCTACATGCAGGTCCTGCTATTGGAACACTTGGTAACTGAAATCTCAGCCAAACACGAAGAATTATACCCAAACCTCACTACACAAGCAGCAAATTCAGATACCCAAACAGATGGAGTTTGCCTACTTCATGTTTTGCTGGTCAGCAGCAGCCCTTTTGGGCAGAAACCAGGGAGGGAGGGGGAGAGATCAAACAAATTACGAAATAGAAGTGTTCCCATAGGAAATAATGGAAATCATAAGCTCATTATGTGAACATACGCCTAACAAATTATTTCCTGGGAACGCATTTTGTTCAGAAAGCAGGACCTGCATGCTTTTAAGCTTTAGTAAGTTTTAGTATGTTTCATGTTTAGTGGCATTTAGTATGTTAGGAGCTGGGTGCAATGAATCACAGGCTGAGTTAGCAAGCATAAGATGAAAATATTTACTTTCAGTGATTGTTGTAGTTTTAGTTGGGTTGTAATCCATGAAAGGGGGATTTTTAATACCTTCCTTCCCTTCACAAACATTTCTAGGTATTGGAGGAAAGAGAGAAATTGAAGGCAGAACAAGAAGCACGACAGAAGAAACTGCATTATCTGACAGTTGAGTTAAACAGACTTACAAAACAGGAAGGTACTGCACTCATTTTATTCTTCCTTTTCCCCTACTATCCTCTAAAGTGGTGATGCTGGACATTGCATAATTTGTTTTTATCTCAGGGTATTCTCCTAAACAGGGAATTGATTAGGGTAAAACCCAAATCATTGCAAGTAACTGTCAGTTCTTCATACAGTAATGCAAACCCTGCTTCTGTCTTTTGGGTATACCAAAATGGTACCTTATAATTGATTACCCAAAATAATTTTGCATGTATTAATGCTTTTCTTATGCTTTCCACTCTACCACTTTGACTGGCTTAGGGGAGATGATGCGCAAGATGCGTAAGGCAAAAGATCCCTTGCTGGTGGAAGTGAACCAACTACGAGAGAAGATAGCAAAGGAAGTTGCTCAGCTGCAGATGCATTTTGATGCGGCAGGGAAAAAGCAATCTGAGCTTGATAAGGTAGCTCTGATCTTGGGGATTAACATTTTTAAGAAAGCCTGGAAGCGGTCTTCTGAAAATAAAGACTCATCAGAAAAAGACAAGTCAGAAAATGGAAAAAAATGAGGAGATAACTTGCAACTCAATCCAGGTAAAATAACAGGTGCACTCACCAAGGGAGTTCAGATAATAATTACTTAATTAGTCTGGATATAAATTAGCCTTTTGCCCATGCATGTATCCCCTTCGCTTCTCCCTTTGTACAAGCCAATAAACAAACCAGGAAGTCTTCAATTAACTTCCTATTTTATGAGTCCTATGTTGTGAATTACTGTTTTATGTCTAAAGGAAAGTAAAATAGTTGTTAAGAAGTTTTGTCTCTTGGGTCTTTGGTTTAAATTAAATGCTGATACAATATAACAACTCTACCAAATTCACGGAAATAGAAGGTAAGATATCTCTAAATTTTCTAAGCCGCTCAAGGTTAATCCTAAATCATTATCTACAGTTCCCCCCCTCATTCACAGCTCTGTTGTCAGACTGCAATGATGGGAGAAACTTTTTTCACTCCCAGCACTGGGCTGTCAAAACTCAGAAACCTTTCAGAGGTAGGAGACTTTCACATGTAAAAGGTAGCAGCAAAGAGTTCTCTCCCCCACACCACCCCTTTTTATAAATAGCTTTTACTGTTGTAGCAAATCAATAGTGGCGTTTTGTTTTGTTCATTAAATTTGCATATTGCCCTAAATCTGTAGATCTCAGTGTTGTTCACAACATAAAAAACTTGACTAGGGGATAGGAGAGAAATTTGATCAGTTCTCATTGAATGCTGAATCTATCAAATTCTCACTTTCCAAAACAATATGAAAACTGAAACACAGACATCCTTTAAATTTCACCCATACCCAAATTTTGCAATGCAGTTCTCCAGCCAAACAACCAAATGCATATATTTAAAAAATGCCTCTGTTGGGGGAAAGTGCATAAAAATTAAGATATTAGTAAAAATAGCATACACGTGATATTAGAGGAAATTGCAAAAATGTGTCCATTAGTCAGAACTGCATACAAAAATCTCTTAATTAGAAGACATGCACACTAAAGTGCTGATTTATTATTATTATTATTATTATTATTATTATTATTATTTTAATAGCAAATCTTTGTAGAAACTGCATTTCAGATTAGAAAAATGGGAACAGAGAGAACCAAAATTGATAGATCCTTCCATCCCAACTCTTCTCTCTAGGGCTATATCACCTTATATGCATCTCAGAAAGGATGTTATGTTATGATGTAGCATCCTTCAGTAAACATTGTGAGGAGAAAACATGGCTCCGTACTTCACCCTTCCCTCCAGTGCACTTAGAAGGATTATAAGTTGTAACTTAAATGTAGGGTGGTATAGCCCCATAGAGGATTCAGAGTACCAGCACTGCTTTTCTTTGCTCTGGCTTTGTTATAGCAGCAAATACTTTAAATAGAAAAAGCCCCCTGCTGTAAACCTTTATCCAATTATGTCCCCACCACTGAAAGATCTCAGAAAGACTTGTCAACCCAGATGCAATTCTGTCACCTTCTTTCCCATTTCCTCTTTGACCTCTTCAGTGCTTAAGGCTCATATTAATTCTACTAAATTGGACTTTTACTCAAATTAGCAATGTATATGTGTGCACACATTTTCTCTCTGTTTCTGTGTGCATGGGGGGGGGGCTGATTCAGGGGACGAGGAGAGAAGTGACCAGCAGGATTATGGGTAGGATGGAAACTATCATAACAGTTTCAAGTACAATAGTTACTATAATATAAATGGTAATGATAGAAAATTGTACATAGCAGTACTAGAACATTTAGACCATTCTCATATATCAATAAAGAAGTTGGGAGGGGGATTCTTTAAAAGAAAAACATTGAAACTCCATTGGTTTGTGTTTCAGTTGCCCTTTGGATATTCAAGAACTGACTAATAACAAACTGATCATTTAACATTAACAGAATGCAAAAGACAGATTAAGAGAAGTCTTATTGCAAAGCCCAGTTTTACAAGTGTTATGAGAACCAAGTGACAGTGAGACATCATTCACATTGTTACGAGGAATTTGCATCATAGGAGACAAAAGCAATAAAATGTGACTGTTGCAGCCATTCCAAGTATTCAGACAATTGTTAATTATGAGTGGCGCTGTGGTCTAAACCACTGATCCTTTTGGGCTTGCTGATCAGAAGGTCAGCGGTTTGAATCCGCCTGACAGGATGAGCTCCCATTGCTCTGTCCCAGCTTCTGTCAACATAGCAGTTTGAAAGCATACCAAAGATAAATAGGTACTGCTGCGACGGGAAGGTAAATAGTGGTTCCATGCGCTCTGGCTTCCATCATGGTGTTCTGTTGCGCCAGAAGTAGTTTAATCATGCTGGCCACATGACCTGGAAAGCTGTCTGTGAACAAATGCCGACTCCCTCGGCTTGAAGTGAGATGAGCGCTGCAACCCCATAGTCACCTTTGACTGGACTTAACTATCCAGGGGTCCTTTACCTTACCATTCTCATTAAGGTGTTTGGGGTTGCAGTCCTATTGTGATGTTAGTAAAAATAAACATTCTAGAAGCTTTTTATGGCTGAATATTGGGGTAAAAATGCTTAAAATATAAACAAGCTTCATAAATATACCAACAAAAAGGATTGGATTTTGCAGTCAGCAAATCTGTATTATATCAACATGTTTGGTACAGAAAGCCTTTTATAATCATTTCAGCTGTTAATGATTCTGCCATTGTGCATTCTAGGACTCTAAATGTATAATTAGAAGTACACGTATAGATTACTCAGATTGCTACATTATATAATCAGAAAGATACAATTGTAAAATGATCTATTTTAACACTTGCTTAGCCAACAACTGAAATTTTCTAAAACAAATTATTGTGCATAGTGATTTTTGCAATCCTAAAAATTATGTATAGATTTGTGTTTTTTAAAATATTCATTTTATAGAGGATTTTGTGTACAATCTGGTTTTTCTGCTGATCTGTAACAACCTGGCCACAGAAAAATCCATATCTTGACAGTGAGTTACTCTTATAGGCATCTGTTTCCCACTTTATCTAGCATAATTAGACTTTAACTTTAACACATGGTTTCTTTAACACATGGTTTCCTGTGCATACAATGTGTAACTATTTGAAACGTGCCAATTGGATACTGTCAGTGTCCACCAAGGAAACTGGCTTCTTCTGGCAACAGGTGTACTGCTGCCAGGCTCAGCATGCCTAGAGGAGCAGCTCAGAAGACAAGAGAGCAGGCAACTGGAACAGCTGAGGAACAAGCTTTTAAAAATCCATTTAGCTTCTGCTTCTACTTACCTGCCAGGCCAATGGAAGCAGTGGAGAGTAGACCTATAGTAAAAAAATGTTTGGAGATTAGCTATAGCTGAGAAAATAACCTATACTGAAAGGAAAGTAAAAAACAGATGCCTTTTATGCCATCTGATGGCCATGCATTTCATATACACGCAGGTCCTGCTTTCCCAGTGCAATGCCTTCCTCTGAACAAGAAAATAATTTGTTAGGTCAGCATTCACATGACAAAACTGGTGATTTCCATTACTTCCTATGGGAACATTTTTAATTTGTGATTTGTCCAATCTCAATCCCTCCCTGGTTTATGCCTGAAACTGCCACAGCCGATCAGCAAAACCAAACAAAAGAAAAGCTGATTTGTTCAATCTCTCTTGCTCCCTGATTTGTCTGATCTCTCTCCGTCCCTCCATGGTTTCTGCTCAAAATGGCTGCTGGCAACAAGCAGAGCATGAACAAGTAAGGAAGTGGGCAAGCTCCAGCTGTTCAGATATCTTAATCAGCAGTTTGGGTATAACTGAAATTTTTGATAACAAGTGTTCCAATAGTGGGACCTGTGTGTACTAGTGAAAGGGGTCTACAGAATATGTTATCTGCTTCATCATTACAAATCTAGATGTTGTGACCATGTATACTTCTTGATAGTTGGATACTTCAGTTGGAGAAGATGACCTCATTGCGGACAGATGCTGCCCTGCAACCCTGGAAGAATAACATCAGAGAATCCTGCAGAAAAATGAAAAGAGGGACAATTAGTATAGGGACATGAATACTTACCAGATATCTGGAGAGACTTCGGGGAGGGGTGTTATGATTATGTTTATTTGTCTAGTTATATTTTGTTATATGTATATGAAAACCAATAAAAAGTACTTATAGAAAAAGCAGTGGAGAAAGAGGCATTTGATACAGTAGAATGGAGATTTTTCTTTTATGAACTGAAAGTATTTGGTTTTATACTCCAATTCTTAACTTGGATTTGCTGAAAGATGAGGAAGTGTGACCCTGTTGATTATATTGATGTGCTTCCAGAGGCAAGGCTTTTTGTGAACAAGGACGTTGTTTTTCCTTTTGAGACTGTGGAACTAAAAGTTACCATCCATACCATGTCAAACTTTTGTGTTCATTTTATTTGATCACTCTATTTCCAGTCTATACCAGTGAGTGGATCATGCCAAGATGTGTTTGGAACAAAACAATTCACACTTTGCACCACATCCATCATATCTATCACTTCCCTTTTCCACTCATGTGTTTCCTGACCACGAATGCATGTATTTCATAGACCTGCATGTGCTTTAAAAAAAAATTAAAAATTGGAATGCTGGTATTTCAGAACTTTGACATTCTGATTGGCCACAGTCAGTTCTCCTTTTCCGACTGTACTTCATTTCTAATCACAATAATTTGTATTGTGTGATTGAAAAACAGCCTATGTCTTCTGTACAATGACACATGCACACAATGTAACTGGCAAATACCTCCTTTTACTAAAAGTTGGAACATTTATTATGGTCATTCATTATAAAGTGCTAACAGAATTGCTGGAAACCTTAAATTGCAATTTTTCAAAAAATAAATAATAGAGCTGCAGAAATTTGTCCATATACACTGTGCAAAGGTCTTTAGTAAAGAGATCTCTGCAACATTATAAAAGTAGTAACATGCCTGGCAGTAATGGAAAGAAACAAAATTGCATGGATAGTGTGATCAGGTGAGAGCAGAAGAGAAGAGCTGTGATTAAAGGATAGCTTTCTGGAATTGTCATTTACCCAAATCAAAACCATAGCCAAATAATCGTAAAGGGTGAAAGAGCAAAGAGGCATCCATACATAAAGTTATGGATGAAAGGAAGAAACATCGTGGGATGTTTGCAAAAGGATGACAAGATGGTGTGGATGCCATGAAAAAACCACAGGAAACAGAGGAAAACATTGCACAATGTCTTGTCTCAAAACACCATTGATGTTTCAGGGGCTTTCAACCATGGCAGCCTTCTGGTTAGGCCCTCTTGAGTTGGAACTGACTCCAGATGGTGGTGTTAGGCAATGATTGCTTGACCCCTTGCCAAATGTGCTTTGGGCTCCTGCAGCATTCTCTCATTTCTCCCATGCCATTTTACTTTTAATAAAAGTACTGGGAAAGGGTTTTGTAATTACAGAGTGAAACAGTTTAATAATTAGAGTGTGTAAATGGAAACTGCAGAGTTTAAAGTACCATAGTCATAAATGATTCTAGCAAGTATATGTAGAACAGATAGAAGACCGAAACATATGGTGTGCCTGGTAATTGAGATGTAACCCATGGATGTGAAACTTGTAGCCTTCCAGATGACGTTAGCCTTGCCATCAGCCCCAGCCAGCATGGGCAATGATAAGAGATTGTGAAAGTTGTAGTTCAACATCATCTGGAGGGCTAAATGTTCAGTTTGGGGGGTAGCAGTTGTGCATGGGTTCCTAGGTGTTTGAAGGTATAGGAGACAGAATGGATTGGAGAAATGTGATTGAGAGAAGAGAGCTACTAGCAATTCAAAGAAGGAGTTCAGGTTCTATTTTTTTTTGAGAGTCCATACTCAAATAAGTAAGAGAGGTCAGTGCCCATATTCTCAAACAACCAAAAGAAGGGCTTCTATTTTCTGGCGATTTAGGATGAAGGCACTTCTAAAGGTGATTATTTTGAACCCCAAGATTGCTCTTCTCTCCATTTTTGCTGCGGATGCCCAGGACCTTACTCAAATGGATCTTCTTATCTGCCTTATCGTGGCAGCACAGCTTACCATTGCTAGACACTGGAGAACTTCAAATGCTGACCTGTTTGAAGTGTGGTTTATGCAAGCTTGGGACTTAATTTTAATAGAAAAGGCAACAACAACTTCAAGACCTGAGGAACAATGCTAAATCAAATATACAACATGGTTTTGGTTTTTTTGTATGCTTTGACAACAGAACATGACTACAGACCACCTACAGCTCATGAAGATTTATGGAAGGACACTTTTATTTGACGGGAAATATTTACATGATACTGAATTACTTTGAAATGAGACTGTGCTCTGGTGAGGGTGTGGGTCTTTATATCTTTTCTTACGTTGCTCAAACGGAAAAGAAACAAGTCATTTAAATAAACCCAGAACTTCCTACGTCTTTACCCTGCCCCCAGCATCGACCATGATGATCAGTCTCACTGGAGTCGATTTTCAGTCTCTAGCTCTACTGGCCAGTCAGCTGCAAGGTGTATATGCATGCATCCAGTCAGCAATCACTGTGCTGCTAGGTCCCACCTTGATCTGCAGCTCACAGTTTTTTCAAGCAATTCCTTCTCTTGGAGAATGAGCTTTTAGCAATTTCCATTGAAAATAGCCTGAGAGGACATTCATCCCTCACCCAGAGTTTCCTTGTGATTGGCAACATTAGCCAGTCAGAAGTCATCAGGACACAGCCATTTGCATGGCAGAGAGGTGCTTCTAACTGATGCCCCCCAACCAACCCTGTACTTGCTGTGAAACCTCAGCTTTCTCCAGTTCTTGTGTGCTGCCCCCTAATTGGGTCCTGACTCAGTCACACCTCCTTGGGCTGTGGTGGAGCAAGAGCAAAGCTGGATTGCTCAGCTATCTCCAGAGAAGCAGGCAGCCAGAGGTATCGCAGCAAGGGGGAAATCCCTCTTGCTTTTCAATCCTCTTTGTAGCAAACCTTTTGAGTTCTCAATCAGGCTGGATGTTACACAAAAAGCGAGGGGACGCCGATGAAAAAACAACAATAGCATGTTGCCACTTTCTGATGTGTCATTGGATATTTAGTTAAAGTGTTACATGCGTTTAAGAGGTCTCAAAGGAGGGGACATTGGTTTCTTGATCCTCTCCTTGATAATGAATATGTTGGCAGGCACATAATTTGCTGAGCTATTCCTCATTTCTGTAATGGATGTATATATTTTGTTTTGGTGTGCTCAATAAACATCATTTCTGTCTTGGAAAAGACCTGTGTGAGTCATTGAGTAAATCTGCCAACATGCATTGATAACATAATTTAATCCTAATACATGAGACTCTTGGAATATGTGTTTAGTAAAAGCATGGTTTTACTCAGGAGGTGCATCAAATATGGTAGGAGATTTCACATTAACATGCTGCTGAATCCAATTCTTGCTAGATGAGTGCGCTTTGGAAGGAGATATGTGTTTGACTTTTAGTTAATCAATGGAGGCAGAGGCAAGATGCAAAAGATAATGGAAGGATGTTGCAAAATTATTGTAGACTTTGAGTCTGATACACACTTTCTGAATCTTTATGAGGCTGGAATGGAGTACCAATCTAGTAGCAATTCAGCTCCAAAATCTTGGGTAGGTTTCTGCACTTGGCCAATGGTTGGTTGTCCACCCATGGTGTTAACTTGTTTTGGAAGGTGCTGAGTTGTTCAGTTCACATTTGGGGGGAATAATTTTTGCTGTGAACATAGGGTCTGCAGGAGAGCCATGGAACAGAATGGAAGCAAACTGGTCAAGCCAAGTCTGGCTCAGTTCTGAAGCAGGCTGAACTGTCTTTCTGGAGGGCAGCGATCTGTGCAAGAACTGTGAGATCCAGGAGGACTGACAAAGCTATAGTCCTACGGCAGAAGAATGGACCCCTTTGAGGAGGACATTCAACCGTGTAGTTCTAATTCAACTATGTAGCTAGCAGGAGACAGTGCAAGGTTCCTGCTGGTGCAATAAGTTCCCCTGCCTTCCCTTTGCCCCCCCCAAATTGACTTGGAGGTGGGGAGAGTTAGGGAAACTCCCAGAACAGCACACAGGAAGGGAGGGGCAGCTCTTTCTGTCAGGCAAACAGAAATGCTTGTGCTGTGTTCTGCCAAAGATGGACAGTGATGACCACTAAAGTCGCTCTTTAACAGGCTTTATTTACAGGCTGAGTTAAATAAGGAACAAAGCAAGAGGAAACGGACATCTTACAGCTCCATCTATGGTTGGAGAATCACTTTCCCTTTTTGGGCAAACAATGGGTTGAATCCTTATAGGTCTGCACTGAGATTCCTACTGCCCATAACTGGGCTTGCACGTTGGAAAATATCTGGGAATGCCAGTGACGCTTGGTCACCTGTGCTTGATGTCATCTTCCCATGACCTTGTCTGCAAGGTCAGAACAAATGGTGGACTATAAAGGGATGTGATGGTGAAGATCTTCACCTGCTACTCTATTCAGCACTGAGTTAATGTGTGGGGATCCAGCTTGCCAGGCCTCCAAAGGACACATGGTCCCATATCTCCCACGCTGTTGGTCAGATAGGCTTTCTAGAATAAGTGCTGATTCTAGCAAGCAGTGATTAACTCTTATGGATCTCTACAAAGCTGTGCTAGTGTAACTTCTTGCAAGTGCTAGGTCCAGGCCTGTGCACCTCTGAGGACATTCAAAGGGAAAATTGCAGAGCATCACATGTAACTCTTTACAGATAGGTAGCCGTGTTGGTCTGCCATAGTCAAAATAAAAAAAATCCTTCCAGTAGCACCTTTAAGACCAACTAAGTTAGTTCTTGGTATGAGCTTTCGTGTGCAAAAATGTAACTCTTTGTAATACAATGGTCTTCGGCATATGTCCAAATACAAGCTGATGGAATGTTTGTGGGGTTGGCAACCTAAGGCCCATGGGCCACAAGTGGCCCACAGGAGTTGTTTAACTGGCCCATGAGCCGCCCCTGAACTGAGCCGCCCACTTGGCGAGTCCCTGCACGCTGCACTAAAGCAGCGTGGCGCGGGGACACGCTTCCATGGCGCCAGAAATCGTGTCTACGCAGACGCCAAAAATCGCGTCTGCACCGACGCTGGAAATTGCACCTGTGCAGACACTGGAAATCGTGGGCGCGGAGGGATCTCCGCTGGAGTGAACCAGCCCAGGCGAGGTAAACCTTGCCAACCCCTGCCCTAAAGCAGTGGAAAGCTTTCTGCAGGTTTCTAGCCCCAATCTGTCATTCATCAATACAAAACTGTATTTTATTTTGACAATTTATATACCACTTAATCTGCCGTCACCTCTAAGTGGTGTACAGAAGACGTAGTACAAAGGGTTGGACCCCAGCCACATGCAGCACAATTTTAGTTGGGAAATAGGATGGAAAGAAATGAAGAGAGAGAGAGAGAAATAGGCAGTCATAAAGCAAAGGCTATCATGGAGTGAAGGAATCAGAGAGAGACCACACCTCTGTGCTAAAGCTCATTTCTCATTTTTGCTTCTTGTGCTTAGCTCTTAAACTTCGTAGCAGCGTTTCTGCTTGGTCTGGGGGCCTTTTGGATCTCAGCTTCCTGCCCTTTTATTTGTAGTCGTATAAATATTATATTTTTAAGGGAAATGGGGAATGCAATCAGACAAGATGTAATAAACCATAAAAAAACAAAACCCTACTTTCTGTGTGTAGTTTTTTGATGGAGGGGGGCACACCTGGTCATCCAGATCAATCCCAGGTTCATTCATTCAAGCAAATAGATCCTCGTATGGAGTCTGTATATCTGAAAACTTTGCATATTTATTGCGCTTACAGAAGGTCACCACCTCAAGTTGCTAGCCAAGTCATGTATTTTGTCCTTTGTATGATGGTGGGTCAGGTGGACCTTTTTAAGTCATGAGTTAATTCTCCATGAGTTGGTAGAAAAGGATCCCCTGCCCCCCAGATTACTCGTAATTGTCTGATCTCTGTCGCTGTGCATACTGGCATGCAGTTCTGGTCTATATCAGAAGTTGTCATTACAGAATTTCGTGGTGGTGGCGGAGAATGGTGAAGGATTGTTGGGGAGAGTTGTAAAGACTTGCAAAGAAGAAACAGAAGACTGAAGTTGCAGGATTTTGGCAACTTAGGACTTTCGACCTCCTGAGAACTTGAAGCAAAGACTGAAAACCCTCTCAAGGCTCAGAGAGAGAACCCTTCTTGAAGCAACTGTATCGAGTGTGTGCATTTGTGCTTACTAATTAAAACAACCTCCGATAGAGTTTGTCTGCTGCAGGAATTTTAATCGTTTTGCTGAACTTCTGACTGGGCAGTAAGCCAACTGATTATGGGCACAAACTTCCAAAAGCCCTTTCCTTCCATTATTGTGTTAGATAGTGCCCTTAGCCAGTTATACTATCCCTCTGACAAGTTCCAAAGGACAGGGATACAGTTTGATAAGACACTGACATATTTCGATTTCAAATGAGTTACCAGGATCATGTTTGCGTGGCTGATTACGTGTCAAAAATCAGCCAAATAATATTGCATGTATAGCATTCCAACACCACCACATGCCAGTGCTGGTTGCTGTGTTTGGGGTTTGACATATGCCTGCTATTGCCTTAGGATATTGTTCAGAACCCATCAGTTTACTCAAAGGGCAGGGGTTTCTGAGGTGTGTGTCAGGGTCAAACAAAGCAGTTAGCAGGTGTTTTAGTGGTATATACAGCCATTCTGCAGCTGGTGGAAAAGAGCATGCCTCTTTTCATCTGGGAAAGTGGAGAAAGACATCATTTGCATCAATCACAGTTTAATTTCAATTGTTAATGGGAAATAGGAACCCCATAAAAAGGAGGGGAGAGAGTACCCAGCCTCTTTTGATTGTTTTCCTCTTTGTGGCTTCTATGCTGATCTAACTTTTTTTATATAAAACCCCCCCCTCCAGAAAACCTTGTTATCACGTCATTCACTTGTTGGAACAAGGAGTTTCTGTCAAATGACATCATTGCTTCCATACTGAAAAAAGTACCAGAGCTCTGAAATGCTTATGTACCAAGTTTAGGCTGGCTAAGAATAAAACACAAGAAGACACCTTCCTAGGGAAATGGTCTCCCTTTGTTTCATACATGAACACTAACAGAGATTGCAGATTTGGAGGATAAGGGCTGTTTTTTTCCTTCTCTTTAGAGATTTCCACACCTGATGACAACAGGAACAGACTGCAGTAGAATTTGGTATGGTTGACTTTATGTACTGCTGCATGAAGGAGAGACGTAGAAATTGTAACCCAAGTTTTGAATATTGTTTATTGAGTTTGTACTTCCTTTGAAGAGGTTCATTCAAAATTATTATTTTTATTTAAAAACAACAGGGCTGTGCTTCCCTGTACCCCCCCCCCAAACCCTGCTGTGCTTCTATCCACAGATCTATTCAATGGAGATGCCTTTCTCACTGTCCCCAGGCAAGAATTAGACAGGCATTCCTGGTTGATTGATGCGCAAAAGCCCCACCCCAAATTCTGCCTCTTCCCCACAGCTCCCTTTTGCCCCATGCTTGGCTCCACCCACTTAAACGCTTCTCACCTGCCTGCTGTTGCTTTCTGCAAGAACTCTAGCATTCTTATGAGAGGCGCTTGTCTACATTATGCAAGAGAAACTCCCTTCGCTCCCAGCATCGTCAAGAATTGAGACTGTGACTGTTAGTGCAAAGCTAATGCCCTATGGCACTGCCCACCCCTTTTCCTATTTTTGCTACTTGTGATATTGTTGTTTTCTTCTTCTGACCCTCCTGTATTCTTTTTGTAGGTATGACACAGGCTGGGAAGAGGAATACTGCAAACAATGTGTGAGGATGCCAGACTGTAGCCATGGGACTTGCTGCTAACCCTGGCAATTCAGTTGCCGAAGTGGCTGGCCAAGCAGGTTCTATGACCAAGGTAGGCCATGCCACTTGGGACAGGGTGGGGACATCTTGAATAAAGTCAGGACAGGGAAAGGACACAGTGTTAAATGCTCAGCTGCCTTATACTGCCCACATGGCCTTGTAGCAAGCTCTCCAGCATTCACACAGGGTTCTTCCTTGATGCCGATATGTGTCAGAGCGATTCAACTGCAGCCCTTGGCAGTCCTGGACAGAGAATGTTCTGTCACCTGTTCTCAATTCGTAAGCTGGACTCTCAGCCGTGTGTGGAGTGCATCTTTCGTTAAGCTACAGATATCAGGAAAGGGTCCCACATTGCAGAGGGGAACATTCCCAGTCGTGAGGTACCAATTGTCCAGTGTTTGTGTCTCTGCAGGGAGGTCACTGCTGCCCACTGTGCAGAAGATGCTGAAACAAGGAGTCTGGCTTCTGGCTGAGAACAGCAGGGGAATCAAGCTCTGCCACCTTCCCAGCATGCATCACCAGCACTCGGTCTGAGTCCAGGATAGTGTTCAACCTGAAATAAACACAGCAGCAGGGTAAGCTCTTATTTTGGAAAGAGCAGAGAACTGAAAAGTGCTGCCCTCTCTTTTATCACAGTACCTCAAAGTGGGTAAAAGAGTACTCCCTTTCAGCTACTGCTGTAAATCTATAGGCACCTAACAGCTGTTAGGTGGCCATCCAGCCTCTTCCTATGAGGGATGCTGTAGAAGTGATATTCTCTGCCTTGACTTTCTGACTGTTGAGGTCCCTTGCAACTGTGTGGCTCTGTGCATCTCTCAGGTGTCAACGAGTTTTTTTTGTTTGTTTTTTGGATGCAGAAGCCTTCAAGCATGTGAATAACAAAGCAATTTTGAAACAGCTTTGCTAGCTTGTTTGTTGTGTGTAAGAACTAGACCTAAGCCTCACGTTTCTTATTTGTTACTCACTGATAATATAATTGAAGGCCTGCAAGATATAGCCTGCAACCCTGTGCAGCCTCTTACTAAGATGAAAAGCAGAGCTGCTCTTCTGGGTATTTTGCAACATTCGTACAGAAGAGGTCAGGTTGTATACACACCACCATTTGCTGTCTTACAAGTGATTGCTGTAAGTCACTCTGGGAGCCCTGTCAGCTAAATAACAGGAAAACGCTTCAGGTAAATAATACATTGATAGCCATGTTAAGTGATAATTATCTTTGACTACTATGAAGTCAGTTGCTGCATGAAATGGGATTCAAGCTACCTAACAGTGGGACATACCGTATTTTTCGCTCTATAAGACGCACTTTTCCCCCTCCAAAAATTAAGGGGAAATGTGTGTGCGTCTTATGGAGCAAATGCAGGCTCCATGCCTTCAGCAATGCAAAGCCTGGAGAGCGAGAGGGGTCAGTGCGCACTGATCCCTCTTGCTCTCCTGGCTTCGCTTCGCTGGAGAGGTGCTGCGCAGCTTTCCCTCTCTATGCAGCGCCCCTTCAGCAAAGCGGGAGAAGAAATGGAAGGGGCTCCGCTTCTCCTGCCGCTTCGCTGAAGGGGGCGCTGCGCAGAGAGGGAGAGAATGCTTTTTTCTTGTTCTCCCCCTCTAAAACTAGGTGCGTCTTATGGTCGGGTGCGTCCTATAGAGCGAAAAATACTGTAATTTGACTAAAATTAAGGAAAGCTAGGAGCAAGACTTGTGGATTTCATTAAAGCTCTCTTTCCTCCCATAATCCAAGCACTGATACTAATTAATACTTCCTGAAGCACTTCAGATTTGTAAATCAAAAGGCATGTGGTTGTGACATCCCTGCATCTGCCACCCACTGTGGATAGTTATCATCTGTTCAGAGAGCTGGGTGTGCAAGCAAAAGTGCATTAGGTAAATAAAGGTGATTCTGTGATCCCTGAGCGTTGCTGCTTGAAAGCTGGAGAACAGGCTAAATGAGAAACAAAAAGGCACCTGTGAGCTATAGTCAGTACAGTTTTGTCTGCGAATCGCTGGCGGATGGTCTGTTGGAGTAATCTGTCTGTCTTCTGATCCACACTTGCTGTGGCTTCATCAATGCACAGAACCTGTCAATGAGACAAAATGAAAACACTTAGAAGAGTGTCGCTGATGAACACAACTCTTGGTCCTGCTTATTAATACAACACATTTAATTTAATCAGGCACTGTGGAATCTAACCGTTGTAAGAACTCGAGAGCCATGCTGGGAAGCCCACAAACAGGGCATGAAAGCAAGAGGCCTTTCCAGTGTTTCTTGGCCCCCAGCAACTGGTATTCAGTGTTATACTGAAAAAGGACATTGTCCACAGTTGCCCCTAGACTCTGTAATGCTGTATCTTTTTGCACAAGATTTTCCTGATCCATAAGGCTGAATGCTATACCATTGGTATGTTTGTATAGCATTTTTAGCTCTGCGTCATTATATTGCTCTGGTTTTGTACCTTTGTACTCCTAGAAGTATGACAGTGCTTCTTTAGTTTCTAAAAATATTAAGCAATTTAGAAATGCTTTTAATTAAAGAAATAAAACACTGCCTCTGAACCAGGAGGTGCGATTTAGTTAATAAATTGTTAGCCACTAACTGTCCTGTCCTACACTGATTTGTCTAAACTGAATAAAATTGCTTTTTTCAGTGCAGTGTGAGCACCCTCTCACTGCTTCAATAAACATTTGGGGAATGAGTTTTGTAGCCAGCTATCCTGGGGGCTGCCACCACATATTGTGGTAGCAAATTCCATAAACTAATTCTGTACAGTGTGGAGAAATATGGTCTTTTGTCTGTCTATCTCAATAGGTGACTCTGAGTTCTAGAGTTTTAAGAAAAAGCCTAACCTTTCTCTCTATCCACTTCCCCAAACCATACAGTGGTACCTTGGTTCTCGAACTTAATACTTTCTTGGAGTCTGTTCGACTCCCGAAACAGATCGAAAAGCAAGGCGTGGCTTCTGATTGGCTGCAGGAGCTTCCTGCACTCAAGTGGAAGCTGCGTCGGAAAACGTTTGCAAACCTGAACACTTACTTCCAGGTTTGTGGCGTTTGGGAGCCGATTTGTTTGACAACTAAGCCGTTTGGGAACCAAGGTACCACTGTACATACTTTTATGGTCCTCCATAGTGTTCCCCCTTAGTCACTTTTTTTCTTAGTTCAGAAGACCCGAACATTGTCACCTTTCCTCACAGGGAGAATGCTCCATTTTTTTATCCAGCTTTCCCCCTTTTTGTTATTGAGCTAATACATCCTCCTCACACCTTCCAAGTCTTGCAGTATGATCCTTCCCCACAGTTATCCCAAACAAACAAAAAATATCAGGCATCTTTGTGGAACCCACTTTGAGAAGACATCACTCACCTTGGCCTGGGTCAAGAGAGCCCTTGCTAAACAAACCAGCTGCCTCTGTCCTACAGAGAGACTCTTTCCTCTCTCCCCCAGCTCACAATCCAACCCACCTGCATGGAGCAAGAGAGTGGAGGAGTTAATGTAAGTTTCAAAACTTTGCCTCTACTTAACACTAGTTCAGATGAATGAGAAAGGCCTGAATGTAGGCAAGAAGGGCTGAGATTGGAACAAGAAACAAAGATCACAAACCCTCTGTGCCAGTCTTTCTCAACCTGTGGGTCCCCAGATGTTGTTGAACTACAACTCCCATCACCCCTCGCTAGCAAGGCCAGAGCTCAGGGATGATGGGAGTTGTAGTCCAACAACACCTGGGGACTGACTTAGTTGCCTTATAACCCCTTTAGCCCCTGGCCATTGGCCGTGCTGGCTCAAATGATGGGAGTTGTAGTCTAACGACATCTGGTGACCCAAAGATGAGGGAATCTGCTTTTAAGGGTTTTATTGAGGCCATTTTTATTTATTTTTTTAAAAATCACAACAGCTTCCGCTGGTTTCCAGCAACCTCCACCCCATAGTTGTTTAGTGAATTTTCCTTCAGCTTACTACTCTGACCAGTATTGAAGACCAATAGGTTTTGGCAGATTCTTTTCTAGGTTCTTAATATTTCCCCCATCGTTCTACCCGGACCCTGAGGTCCAGCGCCGAGGGCCTTCTGGCGGTTCCCTCACTGCGAAAAGCCAAGTTACAGGGAACCAGGCAGAGAGCCTTCTCGGTAGTGGCACTGGCCCTGTGGAACACCCTCCCACCAGATGTCAAAGAGAACAACAACTACCAGACTTTTAGAATACATCTGAAGGCAGCCCTGTTTAGGGAAGCTTTTAATGTTTTATGCATTACTGTATTTTAATATTTTGTTGGAAGCTGCCCAGAGTGGCTGGGGAAGCCCAGCCAGATGGGCGGGGTATAAATAATAAATTAATAATAATAATAATAATAATAATAATAATAATAATAATTATATCTCCCTCCCAACAAACATAACAAGCAGTTCATTTCTGTTCTCCAAACAATGTACTCACCCATCTCTGTAATCACTGCCTGCAGATGGCATTGCTCTAGGACTTGCAGCAAGTCGGCATCTGTGTGTTGCCCCCGAGGGTCCAAGTTCTCACGGATTGTCCCACTGAACAAAAAGGGATCCTGGGGGATTATGGCCAACTTAGACCTAAGAGGAAGGACAGAGGAAGGCTCACTGGACTGCACAGCTTAGAGGCGAACAGGGCCAATGGGAACCTGACATTCTGAGACAGCCCCTCCGCATCGCATTAAATTGACTTTTCAAGCTGCTGCAACAGCGACACTGCTGCCATTGTGGCTTACTCCTTGACCTACCTCAGTGCTTTCAAGCCTACAGAATGGCTGTCAATGTTGTCCAGGAGGATCCGGCCAGCTTTCAGCTCCACCATACGGAAAAGGGCCAGAAAGAGGGTGGACTTGCCGGATCCAGTCCGCCCAACTACCCCCACTTTCTCCCCAGAGTAGATTGTGAAAGTCACCCCATCCAAGGCATTGGGTAGGTCAGGCCGATAGGCCAGCACTACTTGCTGGAACTCTATGTGACCCCGACTTGGCCAATCAGGTGAAACCTTGAAAAAAGAGAAAAAGGTGCAAGCAATAATGCAGCAGCAATACTTCCTTATCCTAAGTCCTTTTTGATTTGCCAACACCATGATCAGCAGTGGGAGCAGAGAAGATCCAAGGGCCCCAATGTGACAATCCTTACTGTTGTCCCAGTTGCAAAGGTGACAGTGGCTGTCATTTTGAATCTATTGGGGTCCAGGTCTAGAAGTGAGATGAAAGATGACTGAGCTTCCCTGTACCCTTGTCTGATGAGCTTTTGGGCTTGCTGTTGACTTCAGTGATGGTGGAAGAGGCTTCATTCCATGAATAGGACTCTGCTGTGCATACCATTGGCCACAGGGAAGCTAGGGGAGGTTTACCGATCCAAATCAATAAAACAAGCTGCCATTGCATCAGATTAGCTGAAGGTCTGTCCCCTTCTGGTCCTTTTTTGCTGGGCTTTTAAAAATATCTCCTCCTCCTCCTCTGCCTTAATCCCTGCTGACAAGCTGAATGAGGAGTGAAGAGGGAAATTCTTTGAAGGCCAGATAGCTCCCAAAACCCTTGCTGTTCTGGTGAAGCAGGATAAATATGGGAGGGGAATTCTCTCACCAAAAGGGGCAGGAAGTTTGTTGACAGTAGTTACCCGCTCCAGGATGCCTACCTCCTCCTCTGAAGAATGCTCAACAGATGGAGAACTAATGCAGACCAAAGAGCCTGTGCTTTATGGACTGTGTGGAATCAGATGTTCTGCAAGAGCACCTCCAATCATTCACAGGAGACCCAGCAATGAACCCTTACCTGGAGCAGCTCCTCTTGAGGCTCCACAGGAATCTCTGTTGCATATTCCTCGGTACGCTCCACACTCACCATCATGGTCTCTGTCTGGGTGAAGCTGTTGATGAGTCCAGACAACAAGTTTGTGACCGAAAGGGCATAGGAAAGGGCCAGGCCCACAAGACCTGCGGGGACAAAAAAGGCTTTGTCAAAAAGCACAACAACTCTGAAGCAAGGAAAACAACAGTGGCCCAGTTCCAATATGGGTAAGTAGAGGAGAAAGAGAGAGGTCAACATGTTAAGAAGGTGTCCCTTGCAAAAGAATTGATGGGGTGGATTTTTCTTGCACATTCAAAATCTAACTGGAACCCTAAATTATTTTTAGGGTATGTAAGACTGGCTTTCAATTCTTTTCTCTGCCCCTTAATGTCTGCACCAGCTCACTTGCTTTAGCTATCTGTATCTATCTAATTATCCCATACGTACACTGGGCAAGATGAGCATTGCTTCTCTTTCCTTCAGTGTGCTTCTGTCTGCTTTTTATGGCCTAACACATTTGGGAACAGAGAACCCTGTCAAACTATAGGGGAGTTCAGCTGGATCATTGGCTTTCAACCGGGCTGGGTTGTAAACTTAGGCAGGCTACAGTATCCCCACCCCCTTCTTTCTTTTTTAAAAGAGAAAGATGGGAGAGAGAGATGTGAAAATAGAATGCATGCAGTGGGGGGAAAGAAAAATGACCTGAAGCTGTTGCTGAAGAGAGGCTGAATCTTAGAAAAGTTTTTGCTGTGTATTGTGTGCCGAGAAAGAACTCCAGAGGTGAATTTAATGGCAGATGTCTGGAGAGTTCACTCTGTGAGATATTGATGGCTGTGGTTCGCATGTCAGCTTGATAACAGCAGAATGGAAGAGAACATGACCTTGTACCACTCAGATAAACACTGCAAAGAACTGAACAACGAGAGAAAGAACTAAACTCTTTCAACACTCCAGGTCTGGAATGGATGATATATCTACAAGATGAAATTGAGGTGAAGGTGAAAAAGGTGAAAAAGCAGGCAACTGGAAGAATGGTTAAATGGGAAGTGAAGGGTTTCAGCTGGAGACTAAATAAGAAATGAAGCAGCTATGGGGGAAATCTTGGACATATGATTGAAACGGGAGTGGGAAACCTGATTTTAAGAAATTGTATTAAATTAACTTGGTTTGATTTGTAATAATTTGGAAAATCAATAAAAAATGAAAATACAGTATGAAAAAATGACAAATGAGTCCCGTAGTACATGCTGGTATAAAGGTAGGTCCTGGGTGGATCAAACTACTATTTAGCTGCTTTCTAGTCCTCCCAAAAGCAGATATCCAGGATCCATGTCAGAGAGTGGTGGAAAGAAGAAGCATTCTGAGATGTCAATGGCAAAAGATGACCACAGATGAAGATGCCTCCTTCAGAGGTCATAATCAGGTGGCTCACCAGGGTTTCCCATTTTTTTCTGGTGCTGGATGATGGCGATTCCTGCAATAGCAGTAACTACAGCAACTCCAATCATCTGCAGCCGAATGTCCAACCACTGCATTGCGGTGTTACTGGCAAAACGGCAGCGCTGATTCAGTTCAAGTCGCAGCTGGTTCTCTGTCTCAAACCTAGACTGGATACAACCCAGAGGTTAATATCAGGAAGAGATCCATTGCAGTTCTCAGTACCTCTTTTTCTCAGCGGTCACAGGACCAGTTCCCCAAGTCAGCCCTTTCTGTGCATATTTAGACCTTCCCTGCCTGAAGAGCAAAACTCACCTGCCTGTGGCCCTGGTTGCTCGGATTGTGCTGAGGCCTGTCAGGGTCTCTGAGAAGTGAGTGTAGATGGGGGACAGGGTGAGACTGTAGAGGCGTTTGAGTTCTCGGGAGGTGCGCCGATAATAGCGCTGAATTGAGTAGTAGATGGCAGCCAGGGGCAGCAGAACGAGGCCGATCCAAGGCAGGCCATAGGTGATCATCACAAGCATGCCCAGCAGCCCAAAGATGTTGGCCAGGAAGATGTTGAGAATGAATGGCAGGCTGTCATCCACACAGTACAGATCTGAGGAGAAGCGATTAAGGATGCGGCCCGTTGGCGTGGTGTCAAAGAAAGTCACTGTGGCCTGGCAATAGAAGAAAAAGATTGTAGTGAACCATTGTGTGCTGTTTCACACTTTTAGAGATTGATCTGTGTTCTAAAAAGAAGCTGTGTCCAGAGGCTGTTTTTTGTGGCAGCTAAGTAATTTAGAGATTATGGCACACATCAGCTGCTTAATTCTTGTACTCAAGACAAAACACTTATCATACAATATATGCTTCTCCCAAATGTGATTATTATTATTATTACATACATCTCAAGCAAATTTACAGACATGGCATAACCCCCCCCCCCAAAAGGTAGGTTTTTTTAAGTAAAAAAAAATAATAGCGGCAGAGACCTATTTTTTCCAGCTGGAAAAGCTTGTAGAAACAAAAAATGTCATCAGTTGTTTCAGGAAATTACAGATAGTGGGCATATCTCAACAAGGAATGCTGTTCCAGTGAACCAGGAACAGCCAAATTATATCCCATGATATAAAAACTTATTACATGAAACAGTTTTGAATCACTAGACAAAGCAAAGGGTTTGTTTTAAAGGATTAGAACCAGTTTGTTTGATGAAAGCCTTTAGCCTACTTTTTTTTTCCTATCTCTGGGACAAGCCTTGCCATAAGCATTTTGATGGGCCATTGCAAGGACCTGCACCCATGTAAGTAGAGTGACCTCAAACCAAAGCCCAAGAGGGAAGGAGGCTAATCAGATTTTCTTGCTGCATAAACTGTGGAGGAACAGGGAGGAATGCTAGTTTGAGCTTGCCCAACAGGATAATATGCCATCTCTTTTCTTTTCCCTCCTCTTTGCACAACAAGTTCTTAACAAAGATGCCTCATCCCAATACAAAGTCACCTTCATGATCCAGCTATGAGACTTGCTGTGGGGAAGAGGAGTATCCTAAGCAAGTGACTATCTTATCCTAACCTTGGTTTGTGTGATTATTTTCAAGACAGATATAAGAACTGTATAACCTGTTCTAAACAAAGAGGAAATACTGCGTTTCCAAACCATAGTGATGATTATTTTCTCGAGCCATTTCTCTCAAGAGACCTCTGGGGTTCGTGGTCAGCACTTCAGCAAAGGATTAATACCTTCTACAACAGTCAACTGAAATTAAATGGGGTCTGGACATATGAACCCCAAAGAAGAGCAAAGCAGGGAGGTGGGCTTTAAGAGCAGCTCCCCTTCTTCTCCTGTCTGTCCCCTGTCCCCAAGCAGAGCTTCCAGGACCCAGAGCTGTCCTGTCTGACAGACTTTACCTTCATCACCCTTTTGAGCAGCCTGTCGTGAATGACAATTGCAGCGTGAATGGTGCCATAGGCAAAGAGGAAGGCTCTCAGCATCGTGAAGACAGAATTGGCCCCAGCAATGCAGCCGTACACAGTCAGGTAAAAGTTCACGTCCAAAGTGCCATTTGAAGGAACGGAGGCAAAGACTGGACAGCTGAGGAGACAGACAAGATCAGTCAGGAATGGCAGCTCACCTGATGTCCAGCTCCTTTGCCAGGTCTTGGGCAAAGTCAATAGGACCGCTCTCAAAGTGAGGGGAAGGGGTATTCCTAAGAAGGCTCCATGCTGGTCCCTCCCATTATGCTCAGGCCTGGTGCTGCATCTGAGGCAAAGAGGCAACCCAGTGTCTCCCTGACAACATCCCAGTGAGTATGGGGGAAATGTCAGGCAGTAGCAGATCGGGGGGTGGGGGTGGAGGTGAAGCAGCCAGCCAGCCGACTTGCCTGGTAGTCCTCCCTTCATGGCCAAACCCTTGAAACAAAACAAAAAAGTTGTGCCAGCTGGGTGGGATTATCACCTCACCTCCATGCTTGATAAGCTTGCCAGGGGGACCAGGCATGGGCCAGAAGTTCCCCAATCCTTCCCTGCACCTAGGTGCCCATTTCCTCTCAGCACCCCATCTGGTAGGTTTTTTTAGATCTTTCTGCCAAGCTTCTCTTTCGTTTCTATAAGTTTTGGTGGCTCTATCGGTGGTGTTCGGTTTTCCACTCATGCCAAGGCAAACCTTCACAAAGGGGCTGCCAAAACAAAGCCCACGTGTTTCTGCACATTCACTGACAGACTTAGTCCTCAGACTCAGTTCATAGCTTATACCAACATACACGAGTCCCCCATGGGAGAAGAGCAGCAACTGTGAGGAAGGCAAAGCTGGCAGGTTGCTGACAGAGGCGTTTTCTGGGCGGGGTAGGCTGGAAATCCAGTGTGACAACCACCAGTCAGAGACATTCCTAGAAGCTGTAAGAATGCACAAGTATCAATGAGTGAGATTTAACTTTACCAATTCAAAAATTAGCAGCTAGTTAAGAGGCCTTTCATGTGAGTTTTGAGTTGTAAAAGTAGCCACAAGGTGAATTTATCTGTCCATTTTAACTGTCCAAACTGTTAGGGTGTGATTCACCTCACGGGTCCTGTCAAAGCAAGCCCTGTGCAAGGGCTTTGGCTTGCGCAATGGGGCTTCTCCCCTCCTTGCCCGCCCCTTGGTGCTCCCTGAAATTGGTTGGGAGAACTCCACAGAACAGAATGTGGTGGGGGGGCAGGAGAGGGAGGATAGCTGTCTCAAGAGGACACAGAATTTATGGGAGACAGCAAGAAACCAAGACCAGAGGAGGAAGAAAGTGAAATCCTTACCTTGCATTAGCAGCAGTGAGAGAAGGATGGATAATGCCAGGCAGCTGCCCACAGCCAGCCAATATGCTTGGTAGACCTGGAAAGCCACAGCCCCTTCTTTCTTCTCTTCCTCTCGCTTGAGGAGACAATTTGCGTCATTTGGCTCGTCTTCCTCAGGCTCTACCTCTTCTTCTTGGCTATATTCAGTGGGTACTTAGGAGGCAGAAAACAACTACAGGTCATGGCATGCAGAAAGGGTTCCTTGATGGGCAACCAAGTACCCTTGAGTTTAAAGACTTCCCATTTTGTGATATATTTTCAGTTAAATTAAAATACCTGGCAAACCCACACTTCCATCAGCTGCATCCTACTTTGGTCTGTAGACCTGGCTGTTTATAACTGGGAGCTATTGCTCTTCCTTTTCAGGGCAGACATATGTCACTCTCAAATTTGCTTAAAGCAGAGGATGAGATCTCCTACTGCATCTGTTCCCCCCTGCCCTTACATACAAACAAAATAAAGCTTCTGAAGAAACCTCATGCTAAGGCTAAAATGCAGTGTATGTGTGTGTGTAGTCTTTATACTAAGAATCTTTGGCCCCTGGTGTCTATTTTACTGACTGTAGTAGGTTTAGGCAATTATTTTAACTTGATTTGATTCATTTATAGACCACCAGATTAGGTGGTCTACATCAGATTAGGATTCCAGGACAATTCACAAGATAATGAAGAATAACCATGCATTAAATAAAACCAGAAGCTTATAACTCTTTGCTCAAAATGAAACAAGGAGGCCTACATGCTCAACTGGGGAGTAAGTAATGTTCCTTCTTTGCCTTAGATTTCCAAACTAGTTCACTCCTCAACCTGGCCAACTAGTCCTGATGCGAGGTCTAAAAGGTCACAAACAAAAAGATTCATAAATGTTATTGCTCAGTTACCATGTATCCGGCAGAAGCATACTAAAATCCTCCTTAAAACACCCAGAACTTACTTTTATCCTTCTTTGTCTTGTCCATCTCCCTGAGCTGAGGGGCAGCTTGCACTAGTGGCAGGATCTCATTTGGAGTTCCTAGAAAAAAATACCAATAGGGTTGCATTCGGCAGAAACTTAACTCTGTATCTGTTACAGTGCGATATCATCTGCCTGAGGCTCCTCTCTTTGGTCCTGAGTTGCCTTTTTGCATAAGATAGAGGTCCTGCATGGAATATTCTCTAATCCAGCATGGTCTCCTGTTGGCTAAAGGTGTGTGTGTTTTGGGGAGTTTCACCAGTTGGCCTTTCTTTCTGCAATCCTCAGCACCACCTTCCACTCTATTCTGGAGGGTCTACCAATCCTCCACAGCAGATCCTTAGGAGCACTGAAGGAGGAATTGGCAAAAATGGCCTCCCCTCTTTTTCTGCATGTAGGAACATCCTGTGAGTGAAGCTCTGTCTCTACACATAGAGCAGCATGCCTAGAAAGATTTCTGCTCACTCTAGCTCTGTAATCTATTTGGAAACCTCATTTGCACCCCTTAACAATTCCCTTCTCCCTAATCTCATCTGCTCACCTGCATTGTTGTTGCACTTTCCCCCATTTTGGATATTTTAGTAACACAGCATATTCCTTGCAAATTCCATTGTTTACCCACATTGTGGAAGTTTCTATTTTATTATCTGATTTAGCCTATTTATGGTCCGATAAACCTTCAGGGTAGCTTACAAGATACCAAATTAACAAAACCACTTTTAAAAAATCATAAAACAACAATAAATGAAATGAAACAATTGAATCAATAATTAAAATGTATTAAAAAGTGCAAAAAAAACCCCAAACAAACTGCACAGGGACAACTAAAACACTACCTGCTTGATTTAAAAAACACCGTGTGACTCACCCTCTGAATTCCCACTCTGAGGAGGGCAGCTCAGAACCTAGGCATAGAGAAACAAAAGTGGTAGAAAACACCAGGCTATACCTGTCTTGAGTATTCTGCCGTTGTCCATTAGCAATAAGATGTCAGCCTTTTCCAAAAACTCTGTTCTGTGGGTGCAAAGAATCCTGGTCTTACGTTTGAGAATTCCCAGAATGCACTTCTGCATAAGGTGTTTGGCTACATCTGCATCAACAGCTGCCAGTGGGTCATCGAGAAGGTATAAGTCTTTATCCTAAGGAAAACAGCAATATAAATATTAAGGCTTTCTGACTTTGAAATACTAAGGATGGTAAAAAAAGAAAGAAAAACATCTGAAAATGACCTTCATTTGTTTGTTAAATAATAATAATAATAAATTTATACCCCGCCCATCTGGCTGGGTTTCCCCAGCCACTCTGGGTGGCTTCCAACAAAATATTAAAATACCACAATACATCAAACATTAAAAGCTTCCTTAAACATGGCTGCCTTCAGATGTCTTCTAAAAGTCTGGTAGTTGTTCTCTTAGACATCTGGGGGAGAGCGCCACTTCCGAGAAGGCCCTCTGCCTGGTTCCCTGTAACTTGGCTTCTCGCAGTGAGGGAACTGCCAGAAGGCCCTCGGCACTGGACCTCAGTGTCCGGGTAGAACGATGGGGGTGGAGACGCTCCTTTAGGGTGTTTGTTTCACCCTAGTTCTTCTTAAGGGCAGGACCTGTCAATGGAAGCATCACCACTTCTATTTCAAGTTAGTGCCATCTGAGGCTGCTTACCCAGCCCTTTATATACCTGGTAAACAGCTCTTGCAAGCGCAACTCGAGCTTTCTGTCCCCCGCTGAGTGTAACTCCATTCTCGCCCACCTCTGTCTGATCGCCTGCTGGCAAAATCTAAAAGTTAAACAGAGAGATGATAAGTAATTTAAGAAGTGTTAAACAGATGCACTGAGCTATAGCAACATCCAGGACCCCTGACTTTGGTTCACAGCTCTAGTGCGAAGTCCTTCTGGACAAGCAACCAGGTGCCAAAATGTCTGCAGAGAAACCAAGGAGATTAAATGGCAGTTGGCAGCCACTGCCAAAATCAGACCACCTGTTGGTTCTGTTAATGTTGATCTGAATCCATTGAAAGGAAGGAAAGCAGAACCTTCCTAACACATTGTGCTTGGGACTCGGTTATATCATTAGTGTGAGCACAAAGTGGCAATTGTTGACAAGAGAATATGACAAACTTGAAGTAGAAAAATGCTATTCCAGTTCTTTTCAGTCCAAAGGCAGAGTGAATATAAGAATACACCGAAAACAGAAGCTTACCCCTCAATATTGATGACTCCCAAAAGAAACATATAATTAATAACAGTACTTTGACCATAATCCTAGGAAAGTCAGTTGCACTTAAGTCATTTGAAACAATGGGCTAGGTTAATCGTTTTAAATGGGGCCTTCACCGATTTTAGTGGAAAGTAAGCATGACTAACTTTTTTTACATGGGGACAACTGTATACAAAAAATTGTATTAAGAAAATGCAACACAAAATTCAAAAAGGAGGGCTCTTGGTAATGTTGCCAATTTGACCCGGTTCTGTTTACCATTGAAACAAGAAGCTAGGAAACAGCTCTGGAAGTCCACTTTACTAAGACTCGCATTACTAAGCTTTAGGTGGTCTTCTTCTCAATATATTCAATTTGAGACTACACGGTTCCATATACAGCCTATTAAAAGCTCTTACATTGTGCACTGGGAATTCCCAATGGCTATACATCAGATTGTTGAATGCACATAGAGCACCAATGGTCCCTAGGGAGCCAACCTATTTTTTTCTCATAGGGCACTCACATTCAAGTCATCAGAGAGAGCACAGGCCTCAATGACTTCCTGGTAAAACCTGGCATCATATTCCTTCCCAAAGAGGATGTTTTCACGGATGCTGGTAAACTGGATCCAGGGCTCTTGCGTGGCCAAGCCAAATCCTTTCTCCAGATCCCAGACGTAAACTTGCTCACCTCGACTGTATGCATCCCAGAGATGGGCAGGAGAAACAGACAAGGAAAAAAAAGAGGAGGAATTTAAAATTGCCATGAGAGTGGGTATGGAAAACAGGCCTTTCCAGTCATTAATTTCTATGAAGTTTGATGCTGGACCTCTGTGTGCTTAGGAGTTTTCTAATCCTTGTCATGATTAGGCTTGTGGTTACCTAATAGTGAGGGGAAACACTTTGAATGGGCCCAGTGAATAGTGTTGGAGTACCTGATATTGCAAGTATTGCTGAAGCTTAGAAATTGTGGAACTTGTATGGGAGGCCTCTGATAATCCCATATGTAAAAGGAGGATGTAAGTATAATGAGCACATCAATACTAAAGAAAATCACTGCAAATTAGATTATTATTACCTTGTATGCCCTGGCAGTGAAATAGGTTTTGTGGCTATACTCTGGTGAGACCAGATTCAAATTAAGCCTTAAGTCTTGCAGGTGAAATCATGGGTTCTTAAGACACAAGAAGCAAAGCAGTATCGACTATTTACCTACTGAGTTCTCCAGTGATGGCTGCCAACAAAGAGCTTTTTCCACACCCAACTTTCCCAACGACTCCCACCAGTGTGCCCTGCAGAGGGAAAGAGGCACCAGCTGTTTCAGAGTTTGTTATGCAACCTTGCTGTAGCACTTCACAAACATTCATTCATTCAGAACACATTCTTGTTCTCTCTGCAGAATGGAAGTACAAAGACTCCCATATCACACGGCTGACCCAGCGGCATTTCCCTGGACCGTTGCTCCTTGTTGCTCACCTTTGCCACCACCAGATCTTGAATAAAGAGCTGCAAACTTCCTCTGGGCATGTGGGATTCAGCATTTTCTTTGCTTGCTGGTGACCATGAAAAGGTGGTGCGGCGCATTTCCAGGACAGAAGATGGGTCAGAAGGGCCGTCTGCAATGGAAAAGCAGCAGCACATCTATAAGTAAATAGGACAGGATTTAACAACGTTGTTACATGCGTGGAATGAGATCTACTCACACAATGGTACTCCCTCCCCCTTTGTGCGGCCCTTAAATCTGCTCTGGAGAGTTGGGGAGAAACCCAGAACAGGTTTAGCAGGTATGCGATTGGAGGGGGGGGGGAGTCCTGCTGTGTGAATGGACCTAGTTCCTCAGTGCTGTGGTGACTTCCCCCCATATTCAAGAGGTACATTTGGGAACTATGAACTTTTGCAGGCTTTTGCAGGAAACTGTCTTGGACCATCAGCTGCCTCCTTAAGAGGGCTATGCAGATGATCCAAAATAAAGAAGGTATCCATCTTTCCATAAAACTTGCTTATTCCTTCACCTGCCCATGGGTTTCACAACTTTGGCCACTGAGAGAAACCTAGAGTGTTACCACTGGAGCTCCCTGGTGGAAGCAACAAGATGGGAACTCTGGATTAGCAAATGAGAGGAAACTGGCATCCGGAAAAGGAGCACTGCTATCAGGATACACTTGAACACCAAATGTTGTGGTTGAGTCCGTAGCCAAGCAGAATACCCAAAGGAACAAGCACCCCCCTTGCTCTTTTCATCTATTCCCAACGACTCAAGAGCACTTCTTTCCCTACTCTGGTGGTCTTACCCAACACCACCTGTTCTCCAGTTTCTCCAGTCACCATACCTCTGCTATAGTAAGCATCCAGATCCTGGTCTGTGAGCTCAAGGAAGTGCTGGACTCGATCCAGAGATACTTTGGCTTCTAAAATCCCATTCAGCACCCAGGGGAAATTATTGAGAGGTAGAATGAGCATCCCAACAAGTGCCAAAGCTGTAAACACCTATGGGGAGAGAGAAGATTTCATGGGATGGAAAAGCTCAGAGGGTTAAGCAAAGAACTGAAGTATCCAAAGAGAGCCAGAGAAAAGCCATTTTAGTAGTTGTGAACAGTGTGATGTGTGCTCAAATGTTCAAGGGTGTGTTTTAAGTGGACTTCCATTAGGGAGCATTATCTTGGGGTCTATGTCTGAGAAACATCAGCTCAGATTTAACCTTTCTGAGCAAGCTTTAATTCCTGAACTGTGATAGGAGCCAAGGCTACAAAAGCCTAAGAGGAGGGTGGAGAGTCTGAGATGGGAAGGAAGAAACCATCACTCTGTTGGTTTAATATTTAATACTTTAATATTGTCTGCTTTCATATTATGACTTTACTGGAGAGGATTATTATATTTTTTATAATAGTGGACAATTGCTTCTTTATTCCTCTTGTCTTCTATCCGATTCTGCTTTTATATTTGTAATAAAAGAGTAAAGCTTGAAAGACAACGAACCTTGTTTTGTCTAGGCAATGCTCTGTATAGAGTCTGTCTCATTTGTGAAGCCACTTACTTCTCACATTCCAGGGAAAGCTATCACTCAGGTAGGAGGTCCTTACTTCTGACACTAAAAGCAATTTTATTTCCCCCTTTTTATTGCTCTTCAATAGCAGCAATGTTTAAAATTGCTGGAAGTTTGCCTGAGCAGTGATACCTTCTGAAGCCTCTGCATACACCATGACAGTTTATTCATCTGTTCATTTATTTATATAAAAAACAACCTTTCTATCCCATGACAGTGAACATTCATCACTAAAAAACAAAAAGAAACCCAGTAAATGTAAAATGAACAATAAAACCAAAATAACTTAAAACAAACAAATAGCAGTGGAAGAGGAAATACAGAAAGCATGCTGGAACAAAGTTGCCTTCAACAAGCTAATTGTTAGGAATGATACAACTCTCCTGGGGTATCGCAATGGAAAATGCCCTTTTGTGCATCCCAACCAACTTCTTCTCTGACAGTGCCAGGACGTACAAAAGGACCTCCCCGGTTGATGTCATTGGGTGGACAAGATCATATATAGGATGACTGTTGTTCAAGTATCCTGGCCCCAAACAGTGTAACACTTTAAAGGTAAATGACCAGTACTTTGAATTGAACCTGGAAACGAATGGGTAGCCAATGAAGCTGGAATAACAAAAGAAGTCAGCTGCATATCCCAGGCAGAGGGATCATCAAGGAATGGGCACAGCTCTTACCTTGGTAGCAGAGAGCTGGTGTCCAAGTAGAACATAAGTGATGAAGATGACAATGGAGACAACCACAGGCAATGCTGCCCAGAGGTAGACACACACAGCATCCAGGTATTTGATTGCTCGAAGGCTCTTCAACTCCTTGGCTCTGCAAGTATACACTCTGCTGGCAAAATGCTGCTCCCAGGTGTAGAACTTGATCACTCGCATGCCACACAAGAACTCCGTCATCAGCTGCAGGTAAAGGGAGATGCAACACAACAATCACCGGCATCTCTTTGTCACAATGCTTTCTATTTCAGCTAGGGCCTAAGTTAGCTATATGAGACACAGCACAGAATCAAAGTCATGTTCTCTTCTTGCTTGGTGATGTATCGGGGAAACAAAGTGCAACACAAATACTGGGATGATCCATTTAAAGTACTGTAGCCAGAAACCCAATTCCTTCAGTGAAACAGTATACAAAGGGAAACATCCCCGAGGAGGGCTAGAGCACATGCAAGAGGTCACAGCTTCAACTCCTTGTATCTTGTTAAAGGACCTCCGGCACCAGAACTGAGTAAGATCTCTGCCTGAGACCTGGACGTACCACTGCCCATTGTGCTTGCTCTGGATTTCCTGCATCAAGGAGAACTAGGTGGCCTTCAAGGCTCTCATTTCATGGTAGGTCAGTTTCTGGAACTTGGTGACATATCGTCTCTTGGATTTGTGTGTGTGTTTGCTGGTTCACCTACACTGCTGGTTATTTATTTCCTGATAAATCATTGCAACATCCAGTTATTATTTCTGCTACTCAACATTTTTAACATGGATACCTAAATAAGTCAACAACTTTAAGCCTAAATCACAAGATCAAGAGGCAAGCAGTATGGCAAGCCTTCAAATACCACATATCCCCATCTCACCTTGACACGTTCATCTTTGTGCTTCAGCATTTCCTTGTTGTTTTCCATGATGCGATTGGCAACCACTTTATTGATGGGCACAAGAAGCAGAGCCAGAGCTAGGCCTCCCAGGAAAGCTATGCCTACTTGCTGGTACAGGAGGTAGAGGGTGATGGCAAATTGGAAGGGAAGACTCCACAGCTCGTGGAAACTGAGGCAGAAATTGATCAAGCGGTCAGTGTCGGTGCTCATGAAGTTGACAATCTCGCCAGTGGTGAAGCCAGCCAGGCTGCTGCCACTCACCCGGAGGGCTTTCTGGTAGATGGCAGAGATAACTGCAGTGCGCACCATAAGCATCATCTTGTTGATCTGGTAACTGAACTGGTTACTCAATAGGGCACCCAGTAAGGTACCAGCAAAGAGTCCCAGTGCATACATTATCCCATTGCTGAGAGGTTCTTGGCGTGACTCCATGAAACTGACCAGCAGGTTCAGAAGCAGGGGCCCAGAGAATGCCAAAAGACTGCCAGCCAGTTTGAGCAGGCCCAGAGAGTAATAGCGTAGCCCAAAGGCAGCATGCAACACTGATAGGAGATGTACAGGCTTTTGGGTATCACAAGGATGTGCTGGAGATGAGAATTCATCAATTCTCAAGTTACTTTTGGCAAATGATCTGTCCGTTGAAGATGCCGTCTCTTTATCCTCTTGGCTGAGAGCTGCTTTTTTCCGCCAGCAGGAGTAGAAGTGTTCACAGACTGCATTGGCCTGGAGCTGTCGAGGGAGCTGAAAGACATCCTGTGGCCGATTCAGCATCCACAGGTAGCCACGCTTCATCAGAGGGTTCATCCAAGCATAGGAGAAACACGAGAGCCAGCTCTCTCCATCCTCTGCCACTCCCTGCCAAGAAGGTGCGGGGATCCCTGAGTCTGTGACCAGGGGCTCTTGCTGCCAGGAATCATTGAGAGAGCAATAGTCTAGCCTGCTGGTTGTAGGAATGATATACCCAACTACATAGAGAAGCAGAGAAGCTAACTGCAGGCAGAGGATAGACAGCCGGAAAATGGTGTCAGGTTGAAGCTGCTGACCACCCATCTCAGTCTGGCAGTGCCACACCAAGGTTATAATAAGTGATGGGATTGGAAATAAGGCAAGGATTAGTAGGATGGTAGGGCCACGATTGAAGCTGTATGGAGACTTGTAGAGAGCAAGTAGTGTCAGGCTGTGAGTAAGCCATGCCAATGTGCCTGTGCCACTTGCTAATACTTCCAGGTACAAGGAGTCCAATTTCTGTCGCCAAATGGCTGCTGGAATTATGTCAAGGATGGACAAACCAGCAAAGATAAAGGACGCAGCAATTCTGCATTTCCACCCAGTTCTGTACACAGTCCGAGAACCTAAAGACCTAGTAAAGACAGAGGAGCAAGTGTTATGAAATGATCTTATCCCTTTTTCTAATGCCCTCTCACTATTTGTTCATCATTCTTGGAAGTCTGCACGCCTCGTTGCCTGGCCTCTCAAGCATCATTCAGTACACAAGAATTGCTACACTGATTCAGGCAAAATAACTGTGCTGTCCGACACACTATTTGCGATTATTTTTTCATTAGAAGAAAAAAAGATTCAACCCTCTGAACATTCACATTTACAATTATTCCTGTGACAACAATTAAACTGGCTCTGTGTGGTCTATCTTTTGTTTGTTTCATTGGAACTAATTCTCCGGTTGTAACTTTAATTGCCTCGTTAGTCAGAAAACCAAGTAAGTTTCTTTTTTTTTTTTATGATATTTATTATAGTTTCACAAAGAAAGAATCACATCAACAAAAAAGAAAAATTCAAGAATAAAAAGAAAAATACACAATGCAAAATACAAAAAGAAAAAAGAAAAAACAGTTAAAAACAATTCCCTCTTTTCATCACTACTTTTACATTTACTTGTTTCCCGGACCTCCTCATACCTCCCTCTTTTGTACTGTATTCCAATTCAGAGAAAACCAAGTAAGTTTCTAGACTGCATAAAGAGGGTGCCAAGGAGGGTGATAATTTCACTATATATATCATGGCTCAGGAATGTCCCATCACTTTAATTTTAACAGTCCCCCCCCCCAAAAAAATCCACTGAGCTTAGGCGCACAATATACATATTTGTGTGAATAAGCCAGATGTCGCTCACACCTGTTACTATACCTTGGTGTTCCTATGTAGCAGGCACTTATTACAGCAAGGACCATGTGAGGTATAGTGTTCAAAATCAGCTGGTTAAAACAGTGCCCAACATTGTTGTGGACCCAGACAGGGAGTGGATTTACGGGACTGGTCCCACACAGGTTGGCTAGGATCTCCTCCATCCTCTGCCAGCAACAAGTACAACGGTCAAGAGTTCCTAAAGGAAAAGACAGGAAAACAATGAATGAAGCATAAAGAAGTAGTAACTTATGCCACAACCTGAACATTCTTGCAATGAAGAATAAAACCCTTTTACCACTATATTTCCTTCTTTTCTTTGTACAAGCACTGCAAAATGAGATACACACATTAATTCCACCTACCATTTTTCCAGCTGTCAGAAAAAGTAATAAAATTCATAATCTCATCAAATACAAAATCTTGTATGTTGGCACTTTTGAGAGGGAGACCTTCTGCTAAAGTTTCCAACATGACTGGTGACGGTAAAGAGGTATCCAGGTCTAACCTGCATAAAAATCCCCCCATCCCAGGATGCAGGAGTGGTGGCTGTAGTCATTCCTGTGAGAGAAATGCATTTTCACAGAATCTTCTCCATTACTGCAGGTTTCATTGAAACTGTCAATAAGTACTGAAAAGAGGTGGTGGTGATTTGCCAACACTTCAGATCTTTTTAGGGCAGGTCCATACAAGGGCAGGATCCTAAATGCAATCAATTGTTTTACAAACCAAACAGCCAAGTAGATGTTTCTCCTTTAAGACCGAAGGCTTCCAAAGTGCTGCCTCTTCATACAGGCACTAACCTCCATCCTCTATCAGTCAAAGCCATGCTGCCCATCCACCCCCATTATTATTATTATGTGGGTTCCTTCTCCAGTTTTCAATGAATGGCTGGAAGTGAGAAAGCAGAAGGAAGGTCTCTTTTCCCTTTCCACTCTGCAAACAAACACAAACTACGGATTTCCTACCCCTCGCCTCCTCTCAGGCTTTCCTCAGATCGCACAGATCTTTCTGGTGCCACTTTAAAATAAAGAGAACGCGAACAGCAACTGTCTGCCGGGCAGCCAGGCAAGAACAGAATTGCTTGGGCAGCTGAGTTCCTTTTCGGATTTTTTAAAGGATGGGGGAAATCCTTAAAAGGAGGTAGGGCGCCTCCAATTGAGAGCAACCTCGTGTGAACGATGCCTAGAAATCATAGCCTCGGCCACAAACTCACGGTAAAGCCCGGTGTGGGGGAAGGCCTTCGCCTTCGCACAACGAGAGACTTAGCATGGACAGATGGATGATGACATGAAGGCTTGGAGTCTATCGTTTCCGTCTGTTCTGAAACGTGACCATAAAATTTCCGTTGCACGTTGCAAATGCCCTTTCCTCCGTAGGAGCAACGGAGCAGTGCAAAAGAGCCTCCAGGGAGCTGTGGGTGCACGTAGGAGAGGCGGAAGTCTACTCTACGAAGCAGAGCGAATGGGTGGGAGAAGCCGAGCGGCTCCTCTCCGGCGCTCTCCTCCAGTCGGTCCCCAGCCTGACGGAGGCTTCGGTCGACCCACCCAGAGACGGGATAGTTCAACCCACCGAAGCCCTTTCTTTCCCAGGCACTACCTTGACTCTGCGGCAGAACCGGAACTCCAAAGCCGGCTCCTTTCATATGACCAAATAAATAAATAAATACAACGCTGCGCTTCCTGGTTATTTTTGCCATTGTGTTTTGCTTTGCCTTTTCATACTAAGGAAACGTGAAAGTGACAGTTGCTAAATAGGAAACAGTAGGGGAATCCGGGGTTGTATCAAGGCTGTGCTTTCCCGTCTCTCCCCTCGCCAACTGAGCAAACTAAAGTAGAAGCGAAAGCAAGAAATAACCCAAGTGGGATCTGTAACGACACCAACACGTGTGCGTGTTGTGTTAGGTTGGTTTTAAAATTTAAGCAGGAGCGGGGAGGCTGGGATTTATTGTGCTCTTACTGCGGGTTGCCTGCTGTTAAATCCTCCTAGTGCAAGGTCGAGTGGCCGAGAGTGATCTATAGCAGTTTTGCAATCTTGTCTCCTTGTTGCAAGTGGTGAGACGGGCAGAGTGTGGCTTACAGCACCCCTGTTATGTAGACCAAGGCTGTATCCAACTTTATACGTTTTGCTCAGAGGAAACCCACTGAAATTAATGCGCCTGCTCATTTCAATGGGTCTAGTTTGAGTGTAACTAACGTTGGATGCAACGTTTGTTATCCTCGGACTCTGGAGGTATTTTGATCGCCACGTTGCACACGGGGCTGAGGTTCCTCATGTTTCATAGACAGCTTTGATAACTTATCACCTGTTACTCAGCCTTTTGGCAAAATGCAACGTCAGGGTTGCAATCGTCCGCAAAGTAGAGAGATAGGAGAGCAACGGCATCACAATACACGTTACAGGTATTTCAGGCGAACTCGCCCGCGCCGGTGTTCTGTGTCAGCTGCAATGCTCCACACAACTATATGGAAAACAGAATGCAGAACAGAAAAAAGACAACCCATTCAAAACATACCTCGCGTTAAAGCAAATGTCAGTTGAGTGGTCACTTACATCGCCCCCATCAAACCCCAGCGCAGTTTGACCTGCGCTTCCCTGAATGAGGACGCGGTTTCCATTGTAAAATGAAAGCCCCGCCCCCTCCAAAAAACAGGAAGCCAAGGGTATGTTGCTCTATCCCTTTTTTCGTCTATGGGCATTTCGTTCCCCTGCTGCAACCAACTTACTTTCGCTCTACCGTCCTCTAGAGGTGGGAGGGTGTCCCGGCATGTTGGCAGGGCGAGCAGAAGCTGGCAGCGGGTGAACTAATCGCGTTGCTGGTTATGTAATGTTGAGATCCTTTCCCATAGTTTGATTTTACAACCTTCTGGGCTGGGCAGAGGGAGTCCACCAACCATCCCACCCACCCCTCCAGGGCAGTGGATCATGAGAGTTAGAGTGTACACAAAATTATTGAAATAGAGCAGAACATAAATCACCGCTCTAGTGTTCGGCAGCACCACAAAAGAAAATATTGATCCAAGGCAAGAATCCTCATGATTTTTACATATGTTGACAACAAAGCCACCAAGAAATCACAGAACATATGTGTGAGGTAGTCTATGATTTGATGGTGGTTTTGAGTGGGTCCTTTGTAAGTACTATGATGATCCATACGGATCTCTTTTATAATAACTGGCTTGGCTTCTGTTTCAAAAATGCCCAAAGGCAAAATGTCAAGTAGGGTTCAGAGACAGGGACAAAGGAAGCTGCCTGATACCGACTCAGAGCATTGGTCCAGTAGTAGTAACTTAGTACCTACTATCAACACTGACAGGCAATGACTTTCCAGAATTTCAGACAGAACACCTTCCCAGCTCTACCTCAAGATTCCCAGGATTGCATGCAAAGTGCTACAGCTCTGGCAGCTCCTGTGCCAAATTTGCTTAGTTGGTGGGTGTTATCTGCCTGCCATCCCAGAGAATAAAGGTGATGCAGCAGAATAGACAACAAATCAGTTGGCTGGTGAAACTTGCCTGTCATTCCTCACTGCCTTCTAGTTCCTGAAGGCCAGAAGACCTCTCAACTGAAAATTCAACACAAAAAGTAATTGACACTTACCTAAAATCTTCACTGCATTTTAATGATATATAGTAACCTCCAAACAGGTGGTTAAACACCACTAGAGATTCGCCATTTACCAATGACTTCCTATGTAAGTGCCGTCAGCCTTTGAATTATGGTAACTCCCTTCACATTCGACTTTGTTCTACCTTATCTTGTTTTCGTGATATTACTGAAGATAAGGATAAATTTTATGATCAAACTTTCTCTGTGACCAATGGCATTCTTAAGAATGTTTATTCAGAAGTATTTTGTTTATTTACTCAAAAACATCTATGCCCTTAACTGCCCGTGAATGGTCCCCAAAGCAGCTTGCATACGATTCAAGAAAACACAAAGCTAAAATCAGCAATGAAAACAGCATCACCATGAACAAGTTAAAAACTGATCAGAAATCATTCACTAGAATTGAATCCATGTGTCTAAATTCATATCCTGAATGAAGCGCGTCACAGGCATGCATTCAACAGGTGACGCTTCCCCTCCGCACGTTGCTAACAGGTAAACCTCCTTAGTTTACAGTGGTAACTCAGGTTAAGTACTTAATTCGTTCCGGAGGTCCGTACTTAACCTGAAACTGTTCTTAACCTGAAGCACCACTTTAGCTAATGAGGCCTCCTGCTGCTGCCGCGCCGCCGGAGCACGATTTCTGTTCTTATCCTGAAGCAAAGTTCTTAACCTGAAGCACTATTTCTGGGTTAGTGGAGTCTGTAACCTGAAGCGTATGTAACCCGAGGTACCACTGTATTAAACTTTTTCCAGCAGACATATTAAGCTCAGAGAACGTTGGCAGGGGAGCGTTAGCGCAGACATGGGAGGCGGAGATTGGACCTAATAAGGCGGGCAGCCTAATAACACTGCAGTTTACACTGGGGACCGCCTCTCGTTGCGCTTACCTTCCTCCCTATCACGTGACTCAAGGCCCGCCCCCGCCATTTCCTCCGTCCGTGCGCCATTCGCAGGGCTAGCTGATGGTCTCGCGACGCATCTCCCCCCCCAACCCCGCCTCTTCCCTCGCACGCGACACGTGACCCGCCTTCCCTATCCGCCATTTTGTCGGAGCGGCCCGAGGAAGCTTTTTGTAACCTCGGGCTCTTGCGTTTGCGTCCGGTGCGCGCGCGCATGCACGCATGGAGCGTGCTGAGGGAGGATGGTCAGCAGGAGGAGCAAGGAGGAGCGGCTTCGGCGAGGAGTGAGGGCGGGCGGCCTCCGGGGCTCCTTGAGCCGCCGCCACTACCACCACCGCCGGCAGCGCCATGTACCGTACCAGTAGCGTGTCTTCCTCCAGCCGGTCCAAAGAGGGCAGTAGCTCGGGCTCGCGCAGTTCCCGCTCCGCTGCCTCCGGTTCGACGCGGGGCCGGAGCCCGCGCCGCTCACGCTCGCGCTCGCCTTCCCCGCGAGGCCGCCGATACCGTTCGCCGTCCAGCAGCCGCTCTTCTCGCCGCTCGCCGTCCCCGCGCCGCAGTAGTCGGGTACGGTCTCCGTCCGTGGGGAGCCGGAACCGAGCCGGCTCAGAGCAGGCTTGCCCGGCATAGCGACCTAAGGACCGGGCCTTGGGAATATTAGTCCGCCCTCCCCTTTATCCCCCCCCCTCCCCACGGCCATGGCAACGGCTCCCTGTCTGGCCGCTCGCTTTCTCGCCTGAGCCACACACCGAAGTGGTGACAAACGGAGGATATATCCCCTTTGGTCTCTTCCTGTCGTCACCTTTCCTGCAGGTTTCAGGAAAGGCGAATCTTCCTTTCGCGCTCCCGAAGTGCACAAAGACCTCTCACATCGCTGGGCCAGGGCCTTAGCAACCTCTTGCATCCCCCCAACAGTTGTACCTGCAAGCACAGTTTTGGTTAGGGGAGGACTAACACAAAGGCATAGTTGTTCAGCCAAAGTTGGCGGGCTTCCCCCCCCCCCCCACAAAAAAGTCACGGAGGACGCAATCCTATGCACACTTACTTGGGAGTAATTTAATTTAGTAAGACGTCTCAGTAAGTTTAGAGCTGGCCTAAGAGGTTGCCTAAGGTGGAGGAGCAAGTGGTACACCTGCCCTCCGTTTATGGTTCATAAGGCTGGTTCAGTGATTTTGGTATCCAAGGCTGGTTCAGTGATTTTGGAACATGAGACAGAAAATCCAGAAAAACCTCTTCCACCCCCCTTGCTGGCAGTAGGAAGATAATAACAATAACAGACTACTACAAATTCGCTGCCCTTCCATTACCCTTAAAAGCAGTTGCCTAAGGCACACTCTTCATTTCCTAATGGTAGGGTTGCCCAACATGTTTTTGGGAATTTATCTTAAGGTTCTTTGGTCATTATTCTCTCTTAGAAAAGCAGAGAATGCTTGTGGGTTGTGGGAGCTTAGTTCTTTGTGGATTGAATAGGAAAGTAGGACCATGCTAAGTTTGAAACTAAACATAGTATAGGTACTTGAAATATATTTTGGGAGAAATCAGTAGGGTTAATAAACAGGCTAGGTCATACAGCAAATTGCTAAAGTAACCTGTCCTTTGGAAAATAATAATTGTGTCCATTTTCACAGGTGTATATGGGAATAGGTAAGGTAAACAAAAATAAAATAAAAGGAGCAATATTTATACAGGAATGAAAAGCAGTTAAGCAGTTGTCCATATACGAGGCTACAACACAAATTACCTAACTAGGAAATAAGTCCCACTACACATAGTGGAGTCATTCTGAGTAAATATGCACATGATGACACTGATTGCAATTGTAATAGCTTTGGTTCCCAAAGTACTTCACTTATCTTTTGGCTTTTGATTTTCAGAAATTCTGCTAGTTTGAAAATCATTTCAGCTAAGCATCTGAGGAACAGTTTCTTAGATGGGGATATTGAAATAAAATAGATTATTTAGGAAGTATAAATATTTCATAATTGATTTTTAATGTTCTCATTGTTTATAGGTATGAAACCCAAGTAATCTTAAATACTTATGTCTATTAGCCTTTGGCTTACCTCACAATTCATCTTTTAATTTCTGCTCTACTGCTTTGCAGTTGTAACCTTAGAAGAGTTTTAGTATATTTGTTTTGATTTATAATTTTACTATGCTTGTTCCTATAGCAGAATATAACACAATCCTAAGCATATTGACTCAAAAATAAGCCTCTTTATATTCAATGGGATTTGATTTCTGATAACTCTGTTTAGGATTGCTGTTAGACAAATTAAGTTTATACAATAAAAACTTTTTATACCCCATCTCTTAAAGCAGTACTAGAAAATACTTAGCCGTTACTGAGGGAAATAAATCAGTTATGTGGGCAGACAGCAAGAGTGTTGTTGTTTTTTAGCCTAGCACGCAATTTCTTGGAAATTAAAGGTGGCAGTCTCCAGTGTTTTTCAAACTTGGATCCCCAGCTGTTGTTGAACTACGACTCCCATCATTCCTGACCACTGGTCCTGCTAACTTAAGGTGATAGGAGTTGTAATCCAACAATAGCTGGGGACTCAAGTTTGAGGAAAAACTGCTGTAAGCAGTGTGGGGCCAAATCCTTTCCCATCATTATAGATTTTTTTTAACCCATGGGCCACATACACCTTTAACCAGACCTCCAGGGACCTCATGCCAGTGGTGGATGTGGCCATCCCATGCTTCCATACCCACAGTCACATGTGCACACATAGGCCCTTGGCCCTTAGCTGTTCCTCAAGCTGGCCCTCACATTCCCCAGCCCAGCAGGGACCTCCCTGTTCATCAAGTTATCAACTGATGGCTGGGCAGGGATTGATTGGATCGTCATCAGGGCACTAGACTGTGTGTGTTTTTTTGTTTGCTTCACCCACCCCAATGTTATGTGTCTCTTATTTGCTCCCAAAATTGGTAGGTTCTTTAGAGGGCCAGGGAAATGATTTGGGAGGCTTGATTCAGCTTCCAGGCCAGGGGTTAGCTACCTCTGCTCTGAGGAAAATAGTGCTGGGGGCACAGCACTGATGTAATAGGTAGATCAAGAAAACTGAACAGAATTGTGGGGACCTTTCATTAAAGCTCCTAGAGTATGAGTAAGAACCTGCTACTGGTCCTTTTTGATCTTCTGGCTTAGAATGAGCAGAGCTGCTTGTGATCAGCCCAACCAAGTGAGCAGGAGCTTTCCCCAAATATTCAGTGGCATAAAAAAATAGTGAAATTGACTCAGGCCATTTATAAAATAATTGTACAATACTCAGGCAAGATTCCTGGAAATTAATAGTACTGTGTAAAGATTTTCCTGAAAATCCAGACTGCTGACTTGCTGCCCAGTGTTCTGAAAAGGAAAGGTTGAAAACCTGTGATAGCTGGGGAGTTGAAACCCAACTTAGAAGTGAACAGTAGCCTACTTGAGAGGGACATAAGTCACTTCCAAGTTAGATAAAGGAGCCCCAAACTGCAATTATGGTTTTATTTCTGCTCATGGCATAAGTGATACATGGGTGGGGTTTATAAAACTACCCATATAAAATTGCATATTTATAAACATGAATTCACCAGTAGTCATGTACTGTGGCAAAGCAGTTATGTGAGTTTTCTGGATAATTTTGAATCAGAATTTTTCAGTGCCTTAAATTGATTGGGATTGGATTTAGTTTATTTGAATTACAGTGGTACCTCCGGTTGTGCATGGGATCCGTTCTGGAGTTCTGGTCAGATCCTGAGGAGTTTGCAGTCGGAGGTGCCTGTTTTGCACGCGGTGCGGTAGAGCGCTTTGCGCATGGACGCGGCAAAACCCAGAAAAATACTTCCGGCTTTGCCGCATGCGTAACCCGAAGGATACGCAACCAGAGGTGTATGTATCCAGAGGTACCACTGTATTTGGTTTTTGGCTTTTAATTAAGCCTTGTTTATACATGCATGCTTGAGCACACAAATCTACAAATCAGTAGTTCTCATGTGAGAGAGAAGATGCTTTCCAGAGACAGTAATCTAACCAAAAAAATGTTGTTGAAACTTTGAAATGCCCCAAATTTAACTCTATTCTTTCCATCCATTTTATTACTAATTAATTTTATGAAACAATATAGTCCAAGAAAGTGAGAATATTCTGTAGAAACAAACATCACTGGGAATATTTTTTGCCCTACATTATTGGCTGCAATTTTTCTTAATGGTAAAGTTGTCAATCTAGTTCCATTGCCTACGCATGTGTTCACAGATGCCTTCAGTGCAGATGAGTGCAAGTTTGATGTGCATTGTCTGATTTAAGTTGGCGTTAACACTTTAAATTGTTTAATTTCACAGTGGCTTTGGCTTATTCCTTGAATTTAATTTGATTAGTTTTCATTTCAAAGCAACAAAGGTGATGTCAAAGCAGCTTACAACAATAACGTAATCTATCCTAATAATTAGCATGATGGAACTGTATTTTTCTCCAATTGCAGAGACGTTCCACAGGCCGGCGCTCATGTTCCCCGGGCCGGCACTCACGTTCCCTGGGCCGGCGCTCAGGTTCCCCAGGCCGGCATTCTCCAAGTCGACATTCTGAGTCTTCAGTGGAACAGAATTTACGGATCACAGTTGGCAATGACCGTTACGGCATTGACACACCTGAGAGAAAGAGAATATCTGATAGACTAGGCTCACCAGTTGATAGTCTAAGTGATTTGGACAGGTATGCCTCTGAAGAATAGCCTTTCAGAATTACACCTTTTAGTTCTTGTATCATAGGTGATATAAATGATCACCAACTTGCCGTGAGATGGTATGGAAATTGTATTGGATGGAATATATCAAGAATCCCAAATCTAAGAGATGTTTTGCTTTCTTCACTTTTACGTCGTATTGGTACTCCCAAGTAGTTGCCAAAACCCGGTGGTAGCTCTTAAACTAAAATTGTGCAGTAAGATTAGATTCTGAAGAACTGCATGCATACAAGTACAGGAATAATATGAATGTATATTGTTGTTGCTGTAATGTTAACCATGTTGTTGATAGTGATGGAATATATTATAAATGCTCATAAATTAGAAAGGGATAAAGTTGAAGATAAAAAAACATAAATTAGGAAGTTAAACAGTTAGTTGGCTGAAGGCAACATAAGATTCTCACTAGATCAACACTCTTGAGTTTTTATGAGAATTTATTTCAGTGGTGAACTACTGTGGATAAAGTTTTTATGTTAGAATCTTGTGAAGCATAATTTATTTTTATTTTTTAATTAGCTCATTTGACTGGAGGGGTACATTTAAATTTTGTTCTTCCCTGCTGTATGGTGGTAGCAGTGCTGGTAAAGTTTTTCTGGGTACTTTATTCCCAGTATATATAAATAAATAGGAGAGTGTCTTTTATGAAATCTGATGAATACTTTTTCTCCTTCCTGTCATGCTGGCTTTTGTGAAGGCAGACACTGCATTATTAAGAGTGGGAAATGACTAATTATTTTACTTGCATATAGGGGAGGAATCATTTAGAGACAGTTAACCTATAATGTAATCCTTCAGAGAAGTTTACAACAACGTTGATTGCAGTGGCAGAAAATAAAGTTGCTTTGATCCAGGAATTGTAAATAAGCTTTGGAGAAGGAGTGGACCATTTACAGTTTAGTGAGATTGTAATCATAAGAAATTGCTGAGTGCTTGTTCACATGTAGTGCTATATAGGAGGGTGGGAATTTATGCGCCTCCTCTATATGTAGGACATGTAGTGTGAATTGTGGCCTGTTGGTGTATGTTTGTGCACTCTTCACACCAAACATCACTTTGGCAGGGCCTCGTTGGTATGAATATTTAGTAAACACCCAGGACAAGCTTTCGGAATACCACTCTTGCCGAATGTATACAATATTGCCCACAGAGTGGAAAACAATAGATTTAAAACAGTGTTCTTCTGCTAGCATCAATGATAGTATTACGAGAGGTTTTGAAAATACGTTTGCATCTGAGGAGTGTGGTGCATGCAGATAATTTCACAACCTTTTCTGAAGAAGAATGGTGGGAGATGGGCAAAAAAGTACAAAGCTGGTTTTTAATCATTTTTCCTTAATTGAAATCATGAGGATTTTTAATTGTTCATTCTACAGTACTACCTGTTTTTTCTGCTCACTTTATTTTTAGTAGACTCTGATCTAAGAGGTTAGCAATAACAGCAAATACGGAACTGAAATATTTGCTTTCTGAAACTGAATCGAAGTTCAAGAGAGAATTAAGCACCCATTTAGTAAATTTACTAATTAGTGCTTCTTGGGGGAATTACTATTTCTAGGGTGAAACTGCTTTCATTTTCTTTATTTTTCTGATATTTCTTGTGAAACGGAAGAGTCTTTGAGACATAAAAAGTAACAGCAAAGTCATAAGAACAAGGATGGCGTAAGTTGGACCTGTAGTTGAGTGCCCATGCTTAGGGTGCTAGTTGTCTATACTTGCTTTCAGGATTTTCCTTCTGTCCATGCCCCTTAACAGTGAGTCAGTATTTGTTGTCTACAGCAGGGATGTCCAACTCCCAAGAGACTGCGATCTACTCACAGAAAAAAAATATGACCTTCTTTCGGGGTTCAGGTCAAAGTTGTTGAGCTTCTTTTGGCGAGGAAAGTCAAAGTTGTTGAGCTTTATTTGGGGGGGAAATTGAAAAATCACTCACCAAAAGATTGATCAGGAAACAAAAAGCCTCACAGTGAAAACTCCGTCTTCTATTCTAGCGATCATGCGCAAATGGAGGCGCCGGGTCCAGGTCCTATTTCCCCCCCCCCAAAGGAAAAATCGACCATGATCAACTCAAACCTCATGGGGATCAACAAGTTGATTGTGGTCGACCGGTTGGACATCCCTGGTCTACAGGATATACTCAATTGTCATTTGGATTCTTTTGCCTTAAGTCTTTTGTGTAATTCTACAAATCTTGAGGTTTTCCTGAGCCTCCTGACAATTGCCTCATGTGCATCAGTGCTGCTCTTTTGACTTAAGTAAATTTCTGTGCTGGAGAATTGAATTCACTTTTTGTATATAGGATACTTGCACTGTCCATTGTTTGTAGCTAGTTCAGAGTGGCAACTTAATCTTGGTAACAAACATAGTTTTGATTGAAACTCTCTTCCAATTGATATCCTGATCCTATGGACTTGTTTTAGGTGTAATTGGGTCTATAGTGGCTTAAGTGCTATAGCTAAACCAGAGCACTGTGTTGGATAACTGAGTTGAGTCCCATTTGCCATTATCTACCTTATTCTCCTGGGAACTAACTACCTTTTGGTTGCAGATGTACACAATAGATTGTGAAAGACCTTAGAATGTAATTCTGTATTATTTGCTCCTGTCAAAGTGGCATTGCTGTTCTGTTTTAAAGTTCATATTTGAGGTTGGGACACTTTGGTCTGATTATTTGAGCAGTTTGTGTGATGAGCTGCTCATAATGTCAAAGCACAAGAATTCGCAAAACCACATTTCACTGTTCATTCACAAATTACATTACATGCATATATTATATAAACTTCACTGTTTTTCTTGAAAAATCTTTGAACTGTTAAGGACAGTGATATTTTGTCTTCTAAATGCTGGGTGCATGGGGGGGAATCTCAGAAAGCAGGTTTTGAAAATACTAGCAGGGAAAATGCTTATGTTTTCTTCTATAATATTGTTGCTAAGGATGGAGGAATCATAATAGCCATGGTGTAAAAATACTTCTAAGTAATGTTATGTTGCTCACTTCTCCTATTTCCATCCTGATGAAGTTGTTGCTTCCCTGGGTGGTCAGTCAGACATAAGAATGAATGAATGAATTGTAATGTATGTAGTCCAAACTTAAGTAAAACAATTAAGGTGTGTTGGGGTGGGGGGGTGGGTATATATATATATATATATATATATGAAATAATCTTACAAAAATTACTAGCCTGCAGGTCAAAGGAGGGACAGAGCACTGTGTTTCTGTGCTGGGCCAAGAGGAGGAGGCTTTCCTCCTCTGGCAGCCTCTGGGTTTCTCTCTTGGGCTCAGAAGTAGCAGAACGCTCTGTCCCTCCTCTGCCAGCCTACTCACTCACCTGCATGCAGCCCGTTGTTGCCTTTGGCTGCCAGGCTAATGCTTAAAAGCTGTATAAAATAAAGATACTTGGTTGGATCCAGAGTTCTGTGGGCAAAATTTCACTCATGGAACAAGGTGCTCTCAGGTCTTGGCTCTCCTCTGTTTATGTTGCATGTCTCATGGTCATAAATATCAAGACCTCTAAAATGAGTGGTGAAGGTATTGCTTAATATGCAGCATCTCCAGAACCAGCCATCTTAGCTTCAAAGCATGAATCATGCATTTTACGCCTCTCTGAGTTCAGGGGATGCTGTTCCAAGTTCCTGACTTTGTTGTAACTTATGTGCCTCTCTTATCAGGGATGACTTGGCTGATGGTCCAATATTTAGCAGAGGCCTTTCACGTCCTCGAAGCCTTGAGCGATATCCCTCCTGTGAGGAAAATGCTTCTAGTCCTTTCAGTATGAGACATAATGAGGACTCTCACAGTAGGGATGTTTTCCTCCACCAATCAGACTATAGCATGAACTATGACCATCTACAGGCTCTCCCAAGGGAAACTGATAGGGATGGTGTACTACTTAGGAAGTCCTCGTATTCATCAGAGGATAGAGGGCGAGAGCCCAAACGTCCTCGATATGACAGAGACGACAGACTAATTGATATGAGCATAGAGCCTCAGGGTTTCCTGCCAGGGACACGAAACTATCGTAAGCGAAGTCCTAGTAGGAGCCCAAGCCCACCATATCTGGATTTCCGCGAGCTTGAAAGTGCTAGGAGAAAAAGAGAAGAGGAGCTGAGCAGAAATTTGAGTCGAGAATTGCCTGGACATGGTTATATGATCCCTGACAGGAGCAACCCACTGCAGTCTTCTGAACCTCGGTATCTCTATAGACCGGATGAAGCACCAGCAATGCCCAAAAAGTCCATCTTGAAGAAACGCGTGGACGATCCTTCTGTGCAGGTTTGGCCTATATTTTTTTCTCTCCTTACTAAACTGTCAGTTACACTTTGCTGCTTTTTAGTAAATCTTATTTTACTTAATCTCTGGAGTAGATACCCTCAGAACAATACCCAGGTCACCCTTGCTGTTGTGGAATCTTAAATGTCAAAATAATAGCATATTTAGGAACTGCTGTGTCTCTTTCACACCTTCCTACGGTTGACTGTTACTGTTCTAAACCACTGGCTACAATCCTGGTGTATCAAAGTTTTGTCTGTTTTATTGGTTATCACTGAATGTATTCACAAATGACAATTATTTCTTTTTTCTTTTAGCCTGAAGTCTTTTCCAGCAGTTCTGCCTCTGTCAAAGAGCTTCCCCTTATTACAGATCATCCTCCTTCGCAGAAGCATAGCAGCATTGCTCCTTTTTCATCTGAGGTGGAGAATTTCCTTAAACAGTTCAACAAAAGTGCAGTTGCAGAATCTACGAATAAAGAGTCTCAAGGGAGTGTGCATAATTGGAAACTAAATTCTGGCCAACAGCAAAACACTTCCCCCTTTGAACAGAATTTCGGCAGTTTTTTGAAACAGAAAGACTATCATGAGTCCATATCAGAGCCTGAAGACCGGCACAATGACTTCTTACTTCCTCATGAAAGAGCCAGCCAGGATGGGAGTGGCTTTTCACGCATTCTTGGTATGATGGCAGATTCTACCAGTGCTCAGGAAAAGAGAAGGCGTGGCTTTCCTGACATTGAGGATGAAGAGAAGTTTCTTTATGGCGATGATGAAGATGACTCTAGCATTAATTCCCCTGCTACTCTAAAGCCAACACTTAGTGTTGTTAAAGAACCTGAAAGCCTGAAAGAAAGTTCTCCACCTCCTGCTAATCCCTCTGTAAAACCTGGAAAATCCAGACCAGAGTATGAGAAAATTCATGACTTGCTCAAAACTATTGGTCTTGACATTGGGGTAGCTGAAATTGGTAAGCTTGCTGCCCGCACTCAGGAACGACTCCATGGGAAGAAAGCATCTCGTTCTCCTGATCGTCATTCAATAACGTCTCATAAATTGGAATCTAGGGAGAGGCGTCGCAGTCGTAGTGACACTCATTCTCCAGAATCAAGGCAGCATCACTCTCTCTCTCCCTCTGGTTCTTTCCCGCCATCTAAAGATATACCTTCTATTTCAAATTCTGAGCACACAGAAAGCATAACTGTAGGGCAAAATAATCCCACTCCCATACCAGAACAGTCTGTTCCCCCAATATCTCTAATGCCATCGGCTCCACCTCTTCCTAATTTGTCTTCTACTTCCACTTCGGTTTCCCAGTATAGAGTTTCTCGCTTTTCACCATTCACTGCAACTCAACTGCCACAAAACTATCCATCTCCCACAATGCCCCCTCCTGGTTATGATGCATATGGACACTATATGGCATATGCAGCATCTGGCTGGCCCATGTATGCTGCTCCTCAGCAGGCTGACCCCACACTTTCAGATGTACATGGGCTTGTCTCACTGACAGTACCATCAAATCCCACGCGACCCAACCTCCGAGTTATTGAGACGGTTTCCACAGGCAAAGGGACTCCCGATACCAAGAGAGATGACTCTGTGCTTGTACAAATCCCTAGTGCTACGACTTACTCAAAATTATCCCCTCAGTTTTCTCAGCCTTTTCTTAAAAGTGTTAAAGAAAGAATATCCGATGAAAGAAATCGGGCTTCTCAGAAGCTAAAGGTGAGTATTTTTAATGATGTTGATAATTTTGTTTCTTACAACACACAATCTAAAGGCATAAGAATGCTGAGTATCTGTGTTTATTTTTCAATCTTGATTGCTATTTTTGGAATAGAATGTGCCTCCAGTGTTTAAAAATATTTGACTGTTCAATTAATCTGTGGCAGGAGATGCCTTATAAACACTTGAAACAAGGACACATCTTATTACTGAGTTGAGTTTCTTAGTGTGTTTCAAGTAGCATTTAAAATTCTTGAAACAAAGTGAAACAGATTACAGTCCTGTGAAATATCCCAAATTAGCAAGGTTCTCATAAAAATCTCTCTTAGGTTTTCTTTTTATATTCAGTTGCATTTGTGCATTTGTTGTCTTCATTTAGGAGTGAAGAGAAACATTACTAAATAATAAGATTCTAGAATAGTAACTAGTACAAGACTAAATTCACCAGGAAAACAGGCAAATATTTCCAAAAATGGATGCTTAATATTATTACATTGCAGTAGATTATGGCTACGTTTCAACAGTTAGTATGTGCTGCAGCCCATTGATTTTAGTGGGCTTAAGCGTGCTTAATTTTAATTAAACATCCAGTTGTGTCCCTCCTTTGACAGAACATTCTTTCAGACTGGAGGCTTCTGTGAGCAGGAAGGGGTGTGTATTATTCTTTTTTTATAACATTTTCCATCTGCAGCCCCTTCGCTCATTTCAAAGAACTTCCTCTGTAGTTGAGAGAAAAGCAAAAGTTACTTAATTATTAAACTTTTATTTTGATTGAAAAATCAACATAGATACAGCATAGAATAAATGAGCTGCAACCTCTGAGCAGAGATGCATTTGCATCAGATACTAATCTACAAGGCTACTTTAACATAATTATTGGAATTTCTCAAATTCAAGAAAAAGCAGTGGGTGTCATCCCAGTGGTCTTTGCAGTATTTCTTTGACTGGTCCATGAAAGAGGGTATTTTTATACCTTTGTTTCCTTCATTAACTTTCTAGGTAATGGAGGAAAGAGAGAAGTTGAGGTCTGAACAGGAAGCACGACAGAAGAAACTGCACTATCTCAAGACTGAATTAGAACGACTTTCAAAACAGCAAGGTACTGCTTTCTCACATTTTATGCCTCATTTTTCCCTGTGATGCTCTATAGTGGTGATACCAAGTGTAGGGTTATTTTTACTTCTACTAATTTAGGCACCCCTAAATATTATCCTAAACAGGAATTAATTATTGTGGATCCTGTATTGATTATTGCCAGTTCTGCATTCAGTAATGTGGACAGAACTTTGTGGCATTTGGGCCCAACAGAATGGTGTGGGACACCTTTAGGTACACAAAATAATTTTGCATGTGTTAACATGATTTTCTTATGCTTCCTACTCCACTACTTTGACCGACTCAGGGGAGATGCTGCGGAAGAAACGTAGGGAGAAGGATGGACACAAAGACCCTTTGCTAATAGAAGTGAACAAACTACAGGAGAACATTATGAACGAGATTTCTCAGCTGAAGTTACATGCAGAGGCTGCAGAGAAGAAACAGTCTGAGCTTGACAAAGTAGCTCAGATCCTGGGTATTAATATATTTGAGAAGTCCCGGAAGCAATCTTCAGAAAATAAGGACTCATCAGAAAAAAACAAGTCAGAAAATGCAAAAGGTCAGGAGAGAAATTCCAACTCAGTCAAGGTAAAATTCTAAGTGCTGATTCTAACTGATGTTCTCACTTTTTGTAAAAACAGGGTGTTTGGAAGAATTTCTTGCCACCTGCTTCTTACATATTAAGTTCAAACTTTGTTAAGCTGTCACTTGTGTTTGACATAATTTTTATTTATTATTAGTATCCTGACTTTGGGGGTCACACATTCTTACCATGTGACTTAAAAGTAACATTAAATTCGTAAAAAATACAATAAACAATATCAACAAAAATAATAATAATCAAGATCCTTCCCACAGGGAAGTTGGTGATAGAAAGGCCTAAGACAGGGAGGTAATAGTCTTTCCTGAATCCTTTCCACTGGTCCAGGAGTGGAGGGAATGATTTTAAGAGGAGGCTGGTGTTAGAATAATCTGATGACATTCTGCAGAGTAGAAAAAAAACAGAATGTTTATGCACAACAGTTATCAGGTAGTTTCTGAAGGACCATGAATGTTGATTATTTCATGGAGCTTCTAATTTTAATTTCAAATAGCTTTCTGTGTGGTCCAGTTTTGAAAAACTTACATAAATTGAATTAATAGAAATTGCTAAAAACACAACACCCATAATATAATGTTGATTTTTTTTCTCCCCTTCAGCCTGAGGAAGTGCATAAAGAGAGAAGTCTATGTGGTGCTGAATATGATTCATTCCTGTTTTTTTCTGTCTTAAATAATGCTATGATTACCTTTTGACTTGCTATGATTACCTTTTGACTTGAAATTCTCTACCTCAGGCAGATTTTTATGCTCCTGCAATAGCCTTCATTTTCTTTAATAAACATTTTAAAAAGGGAAGAAATCATTGTGGCATTTTCTGGTTTGATGTAAAGAATCTGATAATTATTCGGGAAGGAGACATGCATGTTTTTTCTTGTTGATCACAAGTGTGGAGTGACACAGTCTCTGCAAAAATGACAGAAAAACCCCCAAGAAAATTGAGTGGGAATGCAATTCTAATTTGGTTTGCCTTCCAAAACCTAACAGCCTGCTTGCATCAGGATGGATTTTCCCTTCTGCTACTCATTAACTTGGAAACTATGAGAGAGAAATTTCCTAGCTCTTCTGAAAGTGAAACACTATGGAAAACACTGGATATGTGATCTCCTTAAGTCTGCTTTGCCGACTAGACCCTGCTTGTAGGCTTCCCACAGACAGAATGCTAGACTAGATGGGCTTCATCCCAGCATAGCTGCTCTTATAATCATATAAAGACAAATCAGTTGTTAGAGCTCACAGCCCATTATTTGTGGGAGCAAGCAGATCAGTGGAAGAGGAGGGTGATGTCTATATAATGCCAAAACATTCTTTATGATTCTCAAAGAAGGGAGCTAGAGGATATGAGCACACAACATTAAACATAATGCTTTTCTTCACTGACTGACAAACATTTTTGGAAGAAAAAACTACAGTATCTTGATTGGAATACAAGGGTCTTATGTTGGTACTCTGGTCTCCTGATCCAGTCAGTTCTTACAATAGGTTGGAAGAGCAATTTATGTTTCCCCTGCAACTCTTTACAACTCGTTTAGGGAGGCTTTCCTAGGGATGTGGACTTTTAAATAGTTTTATCACGTATATTATACTCTAGGGGATCAAAGAGTCAAACAGCATGACATAATAGACACCATTTCTCATGTATGTTAAATGCAATAGCAGAGTCAGTAATTCAAGATTTGAGACAGACCAGATTCTTCTGCTGCAAGCTTTCTTCATTGACAGCTTAGAACCTTAGAACCTGAGCACTTGTGTTTTGCCACAATATAGAGTGCATCATATAAAGTAGTTGCAGGTAGGTAGCCGTGTCGGTCTGCCATAGTCGAAACAAAACAAAACAAATAAATAAATAAATTCCTTCCAGTAGCACCTTAGAGACCAACTAGGTTGGTTATTGGTATGAGCTTTCGTGTATCTGAAGAAGTGTGTGTTTATTTTATTTCGTTTCATATAGAGAGAGTTTGCAAAGTGACTGGCTTTTTCAAAGACTTATAAGTGTTTTTGAGAATTTACAAATTCATTGGGAGTTGCTGGGTATTTTGTACTTAAGTATTTTGTACTTAAGCATGCATACTGCACACATGCACCGTGTACTCCATGGGATGTCATCCCTTGATTGCTTAGTACCCGCAACCTTGGCAACATGCTTGAGTCTCGTTGGAAGTTCTTTCCTGTTGACTGAACAGCATCTGAGTCGGCAGTGCCTGCTCACTGAAATGGTGGAATTATCCTGGGCATTGACAAGCAGGTGATATATAGTTACATATATGTATATTTTGTGTGGTTTCTACTAAAGGCTAGTTTTGAGGCACTGGCTGTCATTCCACAGTTAGTAATATTTCATTTTTTTCCAATTTAGGATTTAAAAAATAATGACAAACCTGGGTGCAGGAGCCCCAAGTCTACAGAACCTCATTTTCAGCCATCCAAACAGCATTCCCAGGAAACCAATATTTATGACTATTATGACACGGGAAACCACTGGTGCAAGGACTGCAATACCATCTGTGGGACCATGTTTGATTTCTTCACACATATGCATAATAAGAAGCACAGGCAGGTGTGTGCTATCAGGTTTTCATTAAGTAGTTTTAATTTGCTCTTCCAAGTTGTAAAATAATGTTTTGTAGAAAGCAAAGAACTACATGCCAAACAACTTTCCTTTTAGAAAATACAGTTTGGAATAAGTTCTTATTCCTAATCTTTTTGGTATGGTTTGTCACTATATTTTTCCACGTATAAGACGCCCTCTGTTTTTTTGAACCCAAAATTAATATACCAATATTTTAAACATCAAACAGAACAACTTTTATATTTTCTTACATATTCAATGTCTGAGGGTAACTATTTGAATCCCAGCTTCATTTTGAGTGTCAATATGTGAGACAGTTCAGTACATGCCCATTTGGTATGTATAGTTCTGTTTTTCCTCAGTGCTTTTAGCATTTGGCAGGAAAGCAGACCTCATTTTAATATTTCTTTTGTCATTGTAAATAGACCTTGGATCCATATAACAGACCTTGGGATTTGAAGACTCAAACTGAAACAAAGCAAGACCTTACAAAACGCATTGACAAGATACCAGTTCCTGCTAAAGGTAAGTTGTTTTTTATAGTTTAAGTGGTGTTTAGGAGGGCCAGATTGTTCACCTTACTGCCAAGAAATGTTTTGTCTTATTAGTGTCAACAAAAGACTGTCACTTCCAAGTAAATGTCTGTCAGCTATTTTGTTTGCATGAATTGCTCTGTTACTGAATTAGTGGGGGATTGAAATGCAACATAAATTTGTATTTGAATGATAAGCAAAGTATACAGTGATAAGAATTGTTGAACAAGTGTAGGTTTCCATTCTTCAGATCAGTTTGTTTCAAGTGGAATCCATGGTTAACTGGCTCATTTCAATTGTAGGGCTTTTTTGTGTACTTTTAGTGTTTTGTTTGGATTTTTTGTTGTTCAAATCTGTAGTGTGTCTTATTATCTTATTTCTGTAATTGATTGTTTTGGGCGGCATTTCAGGTTCTGAATTTCTAATCCCGGTCACTGGATATTACTGTCAGCTGTGCCAAGAATTTTTTGGAGATCAGATATCAGCAGAACAACATGTGAAAAATAATCCACATAACGAGAAATATAAGGTACCTGGAGTATTTGTTTTGAATAAAAATGTTTAAAAGACATCTTATTGAAGTCTTAAAGTCTTCTGTTGTAAAAGGGAGGAGAAGCTATAGCTAAGTGGCATGACATATACTTAATATGCAAAAGCTTCTGAATTCTGTCCCTGGCATCTCCAGGTAGAGCTGGGAAGGACTTTTAATCTTTCAGAGTCACTGTAGATAATATTGTTGGACTGTGTTCCCAGTTGACACTTTGGTTGTGTGTTACTGAAATTTTACTGTACTAGATTTGTTTTATGCTGCAGTTTTGTCACCTCATTGGAATAAAGCTTTTCTCATATTACTTTATATATAAAAGTGTAGAGTTGGAAGGGACAACAAGGGCCATCTAGTTCAGCCCCCTGCAACGCAGGAATCTTTTGCCCAGTGGGGCTCGAACCTATGAACCTGAGAGTGTCTCATGCTATACCGACTGAGCTTTGCTAATGTAGATATTCTGAATAATAATTGTCTAGTAAAACCACTCTTTCTCCTCCCTCTTGCATTTCTAAGCAAGTACAATTAGTAGTGGGGTGGTGATGTGGAAGATAAAATATTAAGGAAGACAAACCTGTACCACTACTGAAATTTCACATTAAGTAACAGCACTGAAACTTTTCCTTGTCCTCACAGAAATATGTGGATGAAAATCCACTCTATGAAGAGAGAAGGAACATTGACCGTCAGGCAGGATTGTCTGTGATTCAAGAAACAGAACGCCGGTTGAAACGGAAGCTGTGTGAAAAGCAAAAAGAAGAGAGAGATGAAAAAGCAGTGAAAGTGGCAAGGAAAGAGGAACGAAAAAGTAAAGAGGAACCAAAGAATTCCAAAGAACTAGGAGATGGGGATAATGAAAATGAGTCTAATAAAAGGAAAGGAGTTTCTAATGGCCAGAAATGTGGGGTTAAGCTTAAATTGAAAAAAGATGACAAAGAGGTTGAAAAGAAGGAAGGGAAAAAAGAGGAACCACCAAAGGAGTCAAGAATGACATCTTTTGGAAAGTTCAGCTGGAGGAAGACTGAGAGAGATGAAAAAAATCAAGGCAAAGATGTAACTGCCTCTAAGGAGGAGAGCTTTGAGGAAAGTAAAGATAAAGAAAGCAAGTCACAATCTGGAAAACCAAATTCAAAGCCAATTGCAATTAAATTGTCTGGGAAAACTGTTATCCCACACACTAGTCCCTGGACACCAGTTGTTTCGACATCATCACAAGCAAAAATCAGGCCCAATTTACCAGCCCCCATGATGGTTCTCAGAAAGTCTGCAACTGCAACAGTAAGCAAGCCTGCACCTTTGAATACTTTCTTGTCCATAAAATCCTCTGGTGCTAGCACCAAGCCACTTCCTGTTGTAAAAGAGGGTAATCCAGAACTTGTTCTACCTCCTGATATTATTTCGAAAGCATTTGGGGGAGAAGTAGTAGTTTTAAAGGGTTCACAGGAGAATGCAACGGTACCAGAACAAACAGAGGAACCTGATCATGAAGCTGTGTCCCGGGCTGTAGAACATGCAAAAGCTGCGGAACATGCAAAGGCGACTGCAGCAATAGCACAGGAACAAGCAGCAAAGGCACAGGAGCAAGCAAATGTTGTGGCAAAAGCACAAGCAAAGGCACGGGAACTTGCTGCTGTGATAAAGGAGCAAATTACAAGATTGGGTATTTTTGAGAGACCTAATCGGCGTCCTCCTCTACTGCCATCAGGACCACCGCTGTCAGTAGCACTGCCAGTACCACCAGCAATGGCATTCCCACCTCCGCCCGCAGTGCCACCCAAACAAGCAACCATCCTTGCAGATGACATGGCTCCTGGTGTGTCTGAGGATGATAAAAACATACTGGCAGTGCCCATGTGTCCCCATCCTTTGCCACCACCAACTATTTTCAGAGACCATGTTAAAAAACTGGAGAAAAAGAACTCTTGCCTAGCAGCAGGTAATGCCAAAGATCTATACGATATTTTCTACAACCGCAGTGGGAGGAGTCCAGCTGATAGCAAGTCTGTGAACTCTGCAACTTCAGATAAAATTAAATCAAATCCTGTTGAGAGACAGAAAAAAACAGACCAGCTGGCAGATCCCAAACCAAGCAGCAAGCCTGTCACACAAGAAACTCTACAAAACATACACAGTACCTCAGATGTTAGCAAAATCCCTTTAAATGACAAGACCCCAGAAACAGATGATGCTGAAGTTGAGAAACTTTTGGCAGCCTATGAAGAAAACTTTAAAACTGGTGTTGAGAGGGAATCAAAGAAAATCTCTCTTTCAGATGCACAGTCAATATTAAAATATGAATCCAATGATTTTTCAGTAAATGCCCCTGAGACAACAGATTTTAAATCTGATGATGATAAAGAATTAGCAGTGCAGTTGTCAGTAGATTGTGTTTCTCTTTTAGAAGATGTTAGCAAGAAACCATCTGAACTTGAAACAATAGAGTTAGCTATGCAGTTGCCAGAAAGCAATGCTTCTCCTTTGGAAGAACTCTACAAGAATTCCTCAGTATGTGAGGCAGCTGAGGTTAAATCTCATGATGATGATGATGAATTAACAATGCAGTTATCCCTGAAACCTGGTACTAAGAAGCCATCGGAGCTGGGGACAGCAGAATTTGTGCTGCAGTTGCCAGAAAGTAGTGTTCCTTCTTTGGATGACTTTAGCAACAAACCCGCTGATCTTGTGACAACAGATTTTAAATCTGATGATGATAAAGAATTGGCAATGAAATTGTCAGCAAACCATGTTGATCTCTTAGAAGATGTTAGCAAGAAGCCATCAGAGCTGGAGACTGCAGAATTAGCCATGCAGTTGCCAGAAAGCAATGCTTCTCCTTTGGAAGAACTTCACAAGAATCCATCTGTGTGTGAGGAAGCAGTGTTTAAATCTCTTGATGATAAAGAATCAGCAATGCAGTTGTCACAGGAACATGATAATAAGAAGTCATCAGAACTGGAGACAGCAGAATTTGCTATGCGGTTGCCAGAGAGCAGTGTTCCTCCTTTGGATGATGTTACCAACAAGCCCACAGGCCTTAAGACAACAGACGTTAAATCTCCCGACGATAAAGAACTAACAGTGCAGTTGTCAGAAAGCAGTGTTTTTCCTTTGGATGATTTTAGCAACAAACCTGCAGACTTTGAGACAACAGACTTTAAATTTCCAGATGATAAGGAATTAGGCTTACATATGTCAGAAGACCATGTTGCTCTTTTAAAAGAGCACGATGTTAGCAAGAAACGATCTGAATTTAAGACAGCAGGATTAGCCATGCAGTTGCCAGAAAGCAATACTTCTTTGGAAGAATTTTGCCAGAATTCATTGGAGTGCAGGGCAGCAGAGTATAAATCTCCTGATGATAAAGAATTAGCACTGCAATTGTCAGAAGACCAAGAGGCTCTTCTAAAAGATGTTAGCAATAAACCTCTGGGGCATGAGATGGCAGAGTTTAAATTTCCTGGTAAGAAAGAGTTAATAATGCAAATGGCAGAAAATGAGACTGACTTTACTGCTGAAGATGTTGGTGTGGCAAGTGGCACAGACATCAGCGACGAGTTACAAGACCAGCAGAAAATGGATAAATCCAAATTAAACAAGATCAGTAAAAGTTTGGAGATGAAAGCATATTTGACAAGTTTAGGTGAGAGAGATGTAGGAGGAGAACATACAGAATTTGCAGGACATCAGTTTGTTGTTAGTCAGGAGCATGAGTCTCGGTTATTTGAAACACAAATTGATACCCCTAAGGGAGAAGGCCATACTATAACAGAAGATAAGCAACTTGATGACAGCTCTGAATCAACAATTTCTATGTGGGTTTCAGAGGTGCGTGTTCAGAGTCCACTGGCATGGGAGCCAGCCTCATCTTCAAAAGTGAATAAGGAAAATCCTCAAATAGCAATGATAGATCAGAGTTCCAATAAAGAACCATTATTGGATCTAAAATGGGGCAATGTGGGCCTTGATAGGCTTGAATCAGCAGTCAGTGATGAAAGTCCGCAGACTTCAGAGGTCCAGAACATAGATCCTGGATTGAAGCCTTTAAATACAGATGAATTTAATAATTCCTGTATAAATAATGAACAAAAATTGTTGACTAGTTCTCAACCAAACGATGATGAAAATTGTAATGTAGTTGGTGTTCCAGTATCAGAAGAGATGTCAAATGAGTGCCTTGTTAACGTAACAATGATAAGCAGTACACTAGGGAAACATGAAGAAATTAGTCAACATCCATTAAGCTGTGAAACCAAGGATTCCCAAGCTAAGGGAGCTGAAACTTTGGGCAGTATGTCTTCTGCAAATGATGAACTTCATTCCAGTGCAGAATTAATGTTTATAAAAAATAATGGGTGTGGGCCTTCTGAATCTGATCTCAGTTTAAATGACAATGCAGAGAGAGGTTCTGTAGAAACATATAGCACTCACTTTTCCAGTGTTCAGCCAGAGATGGTTCAAGAACCACTAGGTGCTCTTCCAACAGAAATCAGTGTTGAGCATCTTGGAGAGGTAGCCCTTACATTCACAGACATGAACACTGGGATCTTGGATACCTCAGCAGCTGGTGACTTGGACTTGAATAGCACTTATTCAGAACTTAACTTTGATCATTCTACAACCCCTTCTCCAAAGTCTGGAGAAATAAAGCCTAATGATTCTCCTAGATTGAAACCAAGCCTGGAAATAGAAACCATTAATTTTAGTCTGGGAGATATTGAGGTAGAACGTGAACATCTGGGCATCCTACCATCTGAAATTCTGAATGAGGATATTGTAGGGAGTCCAAAGTTAGAAACCATTTCATCCATTTCTTTAGGGTCCAACAAAACTAGAGAATTGGGCATTGAGCAACCTACAATTGAACCAGAAATGATTGCTTTTGTTGAGTTAGCATCTGGTGAGGAAGAGGATAAATTTTGCTCCTTGGTTTCTGATGTAATTGTCCCAGACATAGTGTCTCCTGCATCAAATGGTAGCACTGCTGGACCAAGCATGTCACTCATCGAAATGCAGGACATGCCTCCAATTTCCATGGTATTGCAATCAGATGTTAGCAGAGACAGCACTTCTGATATGCCACCATTGAGTAGCGACGAAAAAAATGTGCAATGCCAAGCAACTGAGTGCAAGGAATCCTTCCTTCTAGATCTACAGAAAACATCTGTAGAAGTGGGGGGCTCAGGTGACAACGAATTGTACATTGTCAAGAATGAGATGCAGGCATCTGCAAGGGAGTTAAACAAGACAGATGAAGTGGAAAATAATGATAGTAGATATGAGATTAACAGTAAGTTGACTTCAGAAGTAACTGAAAGCTCTGCAGAGTACCTGGTAAGTTCAGATAATATTGATCCTGATGTTTGAGTAGCTGTTGTGTAGATTTTGTAAATACTCTGTTTGAGTTTGATATGTTAGATATTTTGAAGTAGATATTTGCTAAAGCCTGAACTTCATTTGCCCTGAAAGATATACACCCTTGTACATATTGGATTGTATAAACATTTTTTTGTTGAACTTAGAACATTTCATTTCTATTTCTTGCAGTTAAAATGCAATTACTCATCTATAACTGACCTTCACATATAATACAGAACCATGGTTTAGCATTATCAGAATGCGTAACAGTGAACCTTTAGCTTGTACACTTCATTTTACCTCTCCTGGTGTGACTGTGAGGAAATTGAACGTTGCATTAATCACAGTTTCACATGATGTCTGAAACACAAACTGTGATTAATCTTAAGCTTCATAAATTATGATATGAAGTTGGCTTGTTTCCACCAACCATAGGACCAGCTGCATTTTCTCTGGATATGGACAGCAAGACAAGCTAAGCTACAGTTGGTCTAAAATGGAAGTGAAAGTTTCCAAATGTCATGACTGTACTGGTGGAAAAAGGTGGTAGCAAGTGAGCTCACGGCTTGCTGCAGATTTTCCTTGTAATGCTTAAACAGTAGTTTGGCATTTTGTGGGAATGCAGCCAGTGGGTATGTGGGCCTTTGGAGGGTTTCTTGCTGTTGGGGCATATATGGGTTTTGTGGGGTTTTTTGCATTTTTCTTTGACTATTTTAATGGTTTCTGATTTACACAGCTTTTGTAAGTAACATTCCAAGTGCAACAGTGACAAGCGCAAGAAAACCTGTTCAGAACTTGAAGAAAAAAGAAGGCTCTTGCTGAAATATTTGAGCAGAAAGTTTATTTGAAATGTTATGCATGTTTTGTTGCACAAAATGTAAAATGCATAAAGATTGTTCTGCAGTTTTGACTTGTAATTACGTTGTTGAATTGAATCTGTAATCCAGACTGTAATGCCATGTTACTGTGTGTGTGGATATCATCTCGCTGAGCAAAGAAGAAAAATCTACCAACTCACTTTTGGAGACGGAAACTATTTGGTAAGGCTGTGGCCCAACAACTGGACTCTGCATATTGAGGTCACTTACATGATTTGAAATCACATTTCATTTCATTGTATTGTAATGCAGTAACTGTTTGTGTTGAATTGTTTAGCAGCTGCCCAGCTCAGAAGAAATAGAAGATCTCAACTTTGCTCTCAGGATTGGATTCACTTCACATACCCAGACATTACATGCCTGAATGAACCCCTGAGCCGCAAAATACTGTTTTGTGAAGGTTTTTCACTTATTCAGCTTGTCAAGATATGAAGTAAACGTTTGCATGGATCTATATAAAAGGTTTATCTGTAAATCTAAAATAAACCCAATATATAAAATATATTGCCATTTTCCCCTTTGTTCTTTAAATAAGTGGTTCTACAAGTTGTTTTTTGTGAACATTCAGACAACTGGTTCTTCAGTTAATTTCCCATTTTCACCACACTGGAAATTAAATCAAGCCATGAATTATGCAGCATTATGAGAAAACTTTGCTTAAATATTCAGCAGGTTAAACACGGTGTGTAAATTACATTCTTTCAATTTTAAAAGAAAACAGTATGGTAAAAATGCTTTGAAAACTTCTGGTTTTCCCCCCATTATGTTTTAAAAGATGTCCACAAATAAAGTTAGTGTTTGTAAAGTGGGATATGAATGAACTGTTAAAAAACAGAAAAAGGGTTTATGCTAATTTAAAATGCAGTTGAATTAAGTAAATAAGTATTTATGGTGGAAATACAATTAACTTGTGCTATCAGTTGTTCAGCCTGCACTGTTGCAGTAGCACTTCTGTACTGACCCAGAACATTACACAGGTACAAAAGTAGGAATTGCTGCTAGAAACCACCATTACCAATATCAGAAGCAAGATAGCATAAAGGAAGAGGTGGGATTGTGGTTGCTTTGCTTGTCTGTATCCATAGGTTACTGACAACTCGGAAGCCAACTCTGCTGCTACAGTTCTGTACTCTGCATGATAGTATATATGAACAGGATTTCAGGTGGTGGGGCAGCAAAGACATGCTTCTTTCTTTGCTTGGAATATCAACAGGTGCAGTAGAGGTCACACTGCTGTTGCAGCTGCACACATCTGTGGATTCGTGGTTTTGATCAAAGAAGTAAGTTTAGTAAACATTTTCTGCCTCTCATAACTTATTCCAGTGAAATCCAATAAACACTGGTTTCATCTGATATTTCTTCCAATTTTATCCTTCCTTCAAGGAGTTACAGGCTCTCTCTTCTGTCCATTTTATAATAATCAACAGTTCTATGAGGTATATTGAGCTAAGAAATGGTGACTAGATTAAGGCTACCCAATGAGCTTCAGAGCTGAGGAGGTATCTCTTTTTTTTTTAAAATAATGTTTATTAAAATTTTCAAAAATACAGAAAGTAAAAAGTTAAAATACATTCAGAACCTTATTTTCATATATCCACTTTCTGGGACTCCCCCCTTCCCCCACCCCTATCATATTCCTGTTTCATATTGTTGGCTCCACAAGCTCTCAATTCTGATTAAAAACTTAATTTGTTTAGACCATTGTTCGAATTTAAAATTTCTACACTCCTCATCAATACCCTTAATAAAAAGCCAAAAGTTTCTTTCCCAGGGCCCACCCCATTTTTATTCCACAATTTCCCTTTTTTTTTTAATAATAAAGACTCCCCACATAATAAAAATATCAGAAATAAGAAATAAAAGATAGAATAGATGAAACAAAACCAGTTCAAAGAAAGAAATTGACAAGCCTTTGGATTTTAGTTCTCCCCCTCTGTCCCCGGTTTAATTTCCCCCTGACCACCAAACCATGTTATCCGCCTGGAATTCTTACAATCCATAAATCACCTATTTTCCCCCAACTCCTTGCTGGTTTTTTTTTTTTTGTTTGTTTTTTGTTTTTTCCCTTACATAATTTATTTTTTAAAGCACTTAGCTTCAGATCTTTAATAAAGCTCCCCCCATTGTTCTTTCCAAATTGTAGTCCAGTTTCCTCTTGTTCCGCTGCTGAAACGTTCTAATTCAGAAGCTTAGTAAGTCTGCAGGGATTATTGTTATTCAGGAACAAAAACTTGCGTTCAGTCCCTTCCTTTCTTCAATAGAAAATTCTATTGTCTCCTTTAGCTGTACACCCTGTAGACAAAATATTATTTCCGTTTTGCAGCTTTCCCAGAAGATAACCAGTTCTATAAAATTCCAATGGTATTTTTCCACTTACAACCATCTTTGTAATGTCCCGAAACTCCTCTAGGGGGATTATTGTAACTTTGTTTTCTCTAGTCCAAAAGTCCGATTGTTATCCATGTTTTCGCCATTTTGTATCCAAGTTTTAAAAAGTTGTAGCAAATTGTAACAAATTTAGCCAGCAAAGTTCTCATAATAAAATCCTCTCTGCTTTCCGACTTTGACAGCTACTTTGACAGCTGTCAAAATCTCCGACTCTTTTCACCAGGCTCTCTCTTCAATCACCCCGGTTCCCAGGGGGGGGGTTACGTTTCTTCTCCCTCAATTCGTCCTCCAGCACAGTTCTTATAATTTCCCATCGTGGAATTCTTAGGTTTTATCAGCAATACAAATCTTTTTGGACCTTGGTTTCCCCGTCCTTGTCTTAGAAGGTTTACAATAGGGGGGGGGACTGACTTCCTTTTTGGATCCCCCCCCGCTCGTGTCCAAATCGAAAGGAAATTCTTTTTTTTCCCTCCTTTTAAACCCAGTTTCCAAATTACTCACGGGTTGTTGTTAAAAAGTCCGAATTTTCAATGGAAGAAGTCAGCGCTCTCCGCCGGATGGCATGCGGCTGCGCTCGGCAGGGATAGCAGAGGACTCAAAGCACCACGCTTCTCCCCGGCACCCGATCCGTAGCCTTTAAAAAGGCTCCTTCACGAGTCGGGAGGGCGCTGACGGTGCCAGCCGAGTCTCCATGTCCACGGCCCTCGTGGCCGTGGTTTTTAAGGGTCCCCGCATCGCCGGTGCGGTAGGACCCAGCCCCTGCCGAGCAGGCTCCCTCCGGAGCTCGGAGGGAGTCCGCCATTCGGCGATGGCGCCAACCCGGAAGTCCCAGAGCTGAGGAGGTATCTCTTCCACACTGGTGTTATCCAATGTCTTCCAGATGTTGGGTTACAGTTCCCATAATCCCTGGCCAAAAGCCATGCTTTCTGGGGCTGATGGGAGTTTTAGTCCAACAGTATCTGGAAGGTGTACTACATTGGCCATCCCTGCATTACACCACAATCTCTTGTTATTTTCTTATCCATATTACCTACCATGACTATGCTTTTCCCCTCACAAACTTGGATTGAAACTCCTACTTCATGTATAAGAATGCTCCAAAAGGAAAGGGGAAAAACCTTTTTTTTTTAATTCTAAATGCCTTCATTTTACTGATAGAATTATAGTTTAAAAATGTAACGGGTAACTTAATTGATGTTAGTTCATGTTGAGAGAAGTTCTTTTAGTTCAGACAGTTCAATGTGAAAATTGCATTACAGTAGAAAACGATACTGAATAGCAAGATGGTAAGAGTTTGCCTATGCACATGAATTGACAATGTGGTAAAACGGAAACAAATTGTGATGACAAGGGATTGCCCTTATTAACAAAAATTAACTAATCACAGTGTCTGGGTGGCATCTACCTGGCATTTCTTAAAAGATTTCAAATGTTAAATTGCTGGTCTTTTAACAAAAATAAGATCAGACACACTCTGAGGATTATAAAGTAGCCAACTTTTTTTTTTTGGCGGTGGGAGGGATGTGGGAAATAACAGGCCAGTTAGCTTAACATCTGTTCTAGGAAAATTGGTGGAAAGCATTATTAAAGATAGAATTGTGAGGTATATAAAAGTACAAGAGTTGTTGAAACAAAACCAGCATGACTTCTGCAAGGGTAAGTCCTGTCTCAACATTCTAGAGTTCTCTGAGAGTGTCAACAAGCATATCGGTTGAGGTGACCCGGTTGATACTGTGTACTTAAAACTTCTAAAAAGCTTTTGATAAAGTAACTCACCAAAGACTCCTGAGTAAGCGTAACAGACATGAAATGAGAGGTCCTCTTATGGATCAGGAATTGGTTAAGTAGCAAGAAGCACAGAGTAAGAATAAATGGACAGTTCTCCCAGTGGGGGACTCCAAAGGATCAATATGGGACCTGTACTTCTTAATGTATTCATTAATGATCTAGCGTTTGGGTTGATCAGGGAGGTAGCCAAGTTTGCTGCTGATAGCAAATTGTTCAATGTGGCTAAAAAGAATTGCAGGCAGTTCCAAAAGGATCTCCAAACTGGGTGAATGGGCAGTAAGATGGCAAATACAATTCAAAGTATATGCTAATGGGACCTGAATTTTCAGTGACTGGCCAGAAATGAGACACATAGAGGATAAGCGTGAACCAAATGGCAAAAGTGATGTCCACGTTCGGGATCTTTAAAACTGTCAATATAATGTTATACATATCTGGTGAGACCACACTTGAAATACTGTGTGCAGTTTTGGTCACCTCAAGTTGGAAAAGGTTCAGAAAAAGGCAACCAAATTGGATCATGGGACTGGAACAACAAGTGCATAAGGAAAGCTTAACAACATTCAGGCTCTTTATTTTAGAAAAGAGGTGAGTACACTTGATCTTACCCAAAAAGCCAAGAAGTGATGATAAGGATGTAGAAAATCATGTATGGTAGGAAGAATAACTCTAATTCTATAATTTTGACCATCCAATGAAGCCAAATGCTGGAAGTTTAAGGAAAAACTTTTTTCTGGTCCTAGAAATAGGGGTAGAAATGGTGTAGTATACAGGACAGCTGGTTGTGTACAGGTGTGACACGTTGACTTCTCTTGTCAAATACAATTTCAATTTTCTTGTAAGCACTAGAAAATATATCTGTGGTCACCAGCTACCTTAGTAAACAAAGATCATTGAGGTGGTTTTCTGCAACTTCAGTGAAGGTTAATGTTTAAAGTTTATGCAAGCTGAATTAAGTTCTAGGTTTTCAGAATGAATTGTTTCAGGTTATTAACATATGCATGCATCTACAGTGTTGTCTTTTTTGTTACGGATCTGGGATTCTTCCTGTTAGTTGGGGAGACAATGGCATAGTTGCATTGAGGGATATAAGTAGCCTCTTGAATATTGTGGGTATTGTTCTCTGGCACATTTCTTATTCTAATCTGAATAAGAGGATTCTCATAGAATGTGATTGCATAATACATGTGCTTTAGTGTGTTGCTACATTTGATTTAAGTGGTCATCGGCCACTTTACTAACACCAAGCATTTGCTCAGATTTGAGAATTAAATTTTAAATACTTGGGGGCAAATAAATATTGGTATGGATACATTTCAGGGCACTTAGGTGGAATCTACACAAATATAAAAATCGTTCTGAAAATGCTTTTTTTTTTAAAAAAAGAAAACATTTTTAAAAATACATTGAACTTAGCATAAGGCTCACTATCGCTATCTAGTGTAACATTGTATATTGCACTTAAAACACTGTTTTATTTGCAGCTGTATAGCTGAGTCCTTAGATTAAAAACTACAGGTAGTTAAAGTGCAAACTGTTGAATTGATTTATTGGTTTGGCGTGACCCCCGCTAATTGATTTACGATCCACAATTAGCTCTTTATGCCCGGCGCGCTTCCTCCGAGCTGCGCCACTCAGCTCCGTCTCCAGTAGCTCTCCAGTCACGCCTCAGCAATAAATCAATTCAACAGGTTATGGGTGCTTAATCACCGATCGTAAAAACTGTCACAGGAACGCTTTGAAGTGCCGGAATGCGTTTGAAGTCTGCGGTCTAAGGCAGAGAAAGCCGGCAGGACGCAGCGGAGATTTTTGCCTGGTGTTAAGAGGCAAAGGAGAGCTGCGGAGCTGAGAGCAGCTGGCTGAAAGACACAGAGGTTTGCCTGTGCTGAGAGCTGAGTGCTGGGAGCTGAGAGCAGCTGGAAAATCGTTTCCCCACGGATGGGTGCCGGAGGAGCTTGTAATCTGTGAGTACAGCTTGGGGCCCCTTGGGAGAACGGAAGACTATGGCAGGCGGCCAGGTCTTGGAGGACGTTCCGATTGAACAGCTCACTCTAAGACGTTGGGCAAGGGCATAAAGTCAGCAAGGGCTGCCTGGGATGTGCTGTGAAGCTTCAGCAGGAGGCCAGAGCCCCGGAGAAGTATTGAGAAAAGCCTGGAGATGGCTGGTGCCCCTGTTCCTGATGTTTTAGCCTCAAGGAGTGCTAGTGAGCAGATCGGGGGGGCGAAGGATTCCAAAGGCAAGTGTAAAAGTTTTCCACTGTGCGTGCTGGAGTGGAATGTCAACAAAGCAGGTTCCCAGAAAGCCGCAGTGGGTGCCAGGCCAGAGGGGGCGGAGCTGGCAAGGAGTGCTTTTCCGGAGAAGGAGGGCCAAGCCAGCTGGGAGGAGCCCCGGGCAGTGTTTTTCCACTGGAGTTCGTCGTTGCTGCCCATGGAGAGCGGAGACAGCTGGGCAGGAAGGTCCCAAGGTCAACCAGCTGAGTTCCCATGGGAACCAGTCTCGGAGAGGAGGCCAGCGTGGGAACGCAAGGGAAAGACGTGGTTCAGACGCTGGGGAGGGTTGTTTTCTTATCACTGCTTCTATGGCAACTGTGAAGAACAACTCCAGCCAGGACACGGTGACACACTGGGTTTTGAATACTGCTGTTGGTCAGCACCTGCTAAGCGAGCCTGCTGGCGAAATGCGGAACTGCAGGGCTGTTTTCAACAGGAACAACTGTGATGTTAGCAGACGGAATGAGAAAGTCGGTTTCTGCTGTGGCTAACATGTCTTTTTTCTCCTTTACAGGAGGAGCAAGAGGTCTACGTTGTGCCGGGACTGAATTGTTGTTTGTTATCTGTATCAGCTCTAATGAAGCAGGGATACAAAATTTGCTGTTCCATTTTCAGAGGGGGGAAACAATTGGCCAACGTGAAAAGGGGGCAGAACAATCTCTTTGTTCTGGAGTCACCTCTGGAGGGTGGTGGGAATGCTGGAAAAGCACAGGCGCAGTGTGCTAAGGTTCCCAGTCATGTGCAAAAGCTGCACAGGTGCACAAAAGGGTACAAACTCCGGAAATGTGGGAGGTCCCTAGGGTGCAGGGCATGCAAGGGTGCACAGGTACATGGTTTTCCCGGGTTTGGGAGGGTAGCCAAAGAGCCCTTTGAGCTCTTTGAGGCAGGTGGTCCAAAGGTTCAGGACATGATCTTCTGTGGATATGATCCTGCAACCAATGGGTGGAAGTTTGCATACCCAGAGGGTGATCAAACCAAGCTGCTGGTCAGTAAGCAGGCTGAGTTCTGTGAACAGGATGGGTGTTCAAGACTCAGGGATGGTTCTGTTTTTCTCTCAGAATGTCTGTCTGATTCTGAGGAGGAAAGGGAGGCAGAGGCTGATCCCGGTGATAGGGACCAGGTCCAGGATCAGGGTTCAGAACCCGGTGATGGGGACCAGGTCCAAGATCAGGGTTCAGGGCAGGTCTGGGCATCTCCAAAGGTTGTGAAAGGAGTGTCCAGGTGTGAGGCTTCATCTCCGGTTAGCGTAATGGAGAAAGCTCACAAACAGGGTGTCAAGTCAGAGGGGGAAGAGTCTGACGGAGAAGACACAACTGCTGGCCCAAAATGGGTCAGTAGGGTATCAGGTCACAAGTGCGTGGAAAAGTGTCGCACAGTGTGATTCTGGGAGTGTTGAAGGGGTTCAACAGGTGCCTGGGAAAGATGCCGGGAAGGGGCACAAGGCAAAGGGGAAGGTGTTGAACTCAAAAAGGTCTTGTCAGAATGGTTCGGCAAGAGGGGGTGTTGGGTTTGGAACTTAACAGGTTAAGTTGTTCCCATGATGCCTCAACATTCTGACGTCAGCTTTAGAAGCTGGGAGGAGTCTGGGAGGAGTTTCGTTTGCTCTGTTCCTCTCTGGTTCTCTGAGAGAGAAGGTGGCAGTTTGTCATGGCTGCTGTGAGCCCAGGAGATTTCCTGGGGAAAGTCGGAATAAAGAACTGATATTAGACAAACCTGGTCTCTCTGTGTGTTTGTCGGAAGCTAAGTGGAAGCTACGTGACAGTTTCACCGCTGTGTTTAACTCTGCTGAGGCGTGACTGGAGAGCTACTGGAGACGGAGCTGAGTGGCGCAGCTCGGAGGAAGCGCGCCGGGCATAAAGAGCTAATTGTGGATCGTAAATCAATTAGCGGGGGTCACGCCAAACCAATAAATCATTTTTTCCAGTGAGTCTTGAGTATGACTGACGTTGGATATCACTCTAAGTCTTCCTAGACAAGGGGTTGTTTATCAGATTAGAGTGATTTAGTGGTGTGCACAAACTATTTCGAGCACACCCACCCACCCATGCTTCCTGGGAACTGTGGTTTGCACCTCATGGAGCTACAATTCCCAGCACTCTTATCAAACTACTGTTCTTACGATTCTTCAGGTGTGTGCTTTAAATGTATGGTGCATATGCAGTCATAGTGATTTGCGTCAGATCCTGATGATGTTTCGCAACTTGTTGAATCGTTCCTGGGATCTTGCCCGTTAGCTGCTGAATTAGTGTGCCTTCCCCTCCCTCACTGCCCTAATTGCAGGGGAGCCTGTTGGTTACTGCATGGAGGAGGTCCAATGTAGTGCTTTCCAGGTGTTTTGAACTGTAGCTCTCAGCCAGCATGGCCTGTACTTAGGAGTGATGATAGCTGTAAACAACATTTGGAGGGCACTGCATTGACTACCCCCTGATTAGTGTCTCTTGAGAGCACTTAAAGAACAACACATTCTTCCTCCTGCTGGTGTCTGACATTTACAATTTTTAAAAGTTAGGGGCGGGGCTTGCATTCTTCTATGGATAGGGATTTTGCATCTCCACCCTCACTCCAACTTTTAAAAAATAATATACCTGGAGAAGCTACTGGCAGCTTCCATGCATTAAAGTTATCTTTTTCCTCCACTCCAGCACACAAAAAAATCCAACACCATCGGAACGAGCAAAGCACAATGCTAATTCTAGCTTTTTAGCTTTAACACTGGGAGAAAGTCCTCTGAATCTTTTTTAACATTTAGTTGAAAAGTCAGCAGCTGAACATAGGTTAGTGGAACAGAAATAAGACTGGTTGCCAAAATACCTGGCAATATTAGAATGGGGGGGTGGGGGGAAAGTATTTTAAGTAACTTCCAAGTTGCTGTTTTTAAAAGTATGGCAACAGGGCAATCCTGTATGCATTTCAGGCCTCGGGAGCAGAGTAATTTTTATGTTGTGACCAGCCAGTACTTTTGCAAGAGACCTTGGCATTCCATTCTAGAGAAGCCTTGGGGAGGGTTGCACAACAGAAGCCTCTAGCATAGACAAAATAAAACAATGGTAATGACAGGGCAAAAAGCAATGGTTTGATAAATATGCAGTGTTCACTCTTGATGACCACCCTTTATTTCTAGTTTATTTGAGCAATTCTGATATTTCCTGAGAATATTTGAACAGATCTAACAATAACAAGGTTGGTATTTATTTGCATGAACTGTGTCCCCCCTTTTTTTCTGGGGGGAGTTTTCTTGCCCAGTTCTTCCTGTCCTGAAGGTATACTGGAGTGGAATATTTCAGGTGAGCTTCATAATGTAAAAGAAAAAGAGGTAGATAACAAAAATGAAAGTTAATTATCCATAGTTACCTGTTACTATAAAATTTCTGGTATCATCACTGAAATGTGTCAAATCACTGTATTTTAAACAAATACATTAAAATGCTTATTGTAAAATTACTCTGGTGTCTGGGTTTTCTTTTTGCACCATGACATTATTTCAACAACTTTTTTTAGTAACTACATCAGTGTGGGGTATCTGCAGCCCCAAATGTTGGACTCCAACTTACATCAGTCCTGGCCAACATGGCCAATGTTTGTAAGAGATTATGGGAGTGGTGGTTCAGCAACTTCTGGAAAGCAATTTTCCCCCAGCCCTGAACTACATAATTAACTTTATTTCAGTGCAGAGCAGCAAGTGTCTTATTCCTTATCTCAATGTGAAAACTGATTAAAAATTCAAATGTTAAACCAGGACCTGATTGATACAGTGCTTCCAGTCACTATTTCATGAAGCCTGTCTAGCAGTTGTTTTAAAAATGATGCTTGGATCCAGGGAAGCATGGGGCTGCCAAAGCATGCCATGCATGGTGCTGTAGAAAAGGTGGATAGGTCTCCCATAATACTAGACTCTGGGATCAACCATTAAAGTTGAATGGTGAGAGATTCAGGACAAAATGTACAGTGGTACCTCGGGTTACATAAGCTTCAGGTTACAGAGACTCCGCTAACCCAGAAATAGTACCTCGGGTTAAGAACTTTGCTTCAGGATGAGAACAGAAATCGTGCTCCGGTGGCGTGGCAGCAGCGGGAGGCCCCATTAGCTAAAGTGGCACTTCAGGTTAAGAACAGTTTCAGGTTAAGAATGGACCTCCAGAACGAATTAAATACTTAACCTGAGGTACCACTGTACTTCAAACAGCATTCAGTTTAACAATGGAATTGACTTGCCACTGTATCTAGTCTGATGCTTCTGAAAATGAATCGCCGGGAAGCATGAGTAGGAGAGAAGGGTGCATGCTGTTGTGCTCATTCCTTGATTGTGGGCTTCTCATATAGGCTGGCTACTAAACAGAATGCTGGATAGGCCTTGCCTTTGGTGTGATCCAGCCAGGGTAGGGGGGCAGTATATCTCATGAATCTCCTACAACACAATTATGTTTCAGGAAATGAATGCAGCTAAAAGTGGGATATTCATGCACGTATAAGCTTGCCCACAAAATGCTAGATTACATGGGCCTTTGGTCTGAGCCAGCAGGGCTTTTTTCTTAGGTTATGACTTCCCCAACCTCTCTTGCTCCCAGCAGTTTTCCAAGTTCCTCAAAAAACATTCTGAGGGTTGGGAAATGCTCCTGAATGGGTGAAGAATGGTTCGTGGAAAGTTGTGGATGTCTAAAAAGCAGACAGAAGCACCTCCTGTGAGCAGGATGTCTATTTTTTTGTGATTCTTTTTCCTATTCAGGAGGGTCACTCGAGAGGCTTCTTGGAGAGCTGGAAAAGTCACCTTCCAACAGCCTCTCACCAGCACTTTCTTTGCTCCAGAATGACATGCCAAAGAATAGGTTCTGATTTTGCTAGCCGATTTAACAGATCTTGGATAAAGTTATCTTCTACAATCTAAATCTGAAAATATGACAAGGCAGTACCTCTGCAAGTTGCATAATTCTGTATTTTGGGATGGCCACCTGCAGCCATATAAACCTGAGGTCCTCTGGTTCAATGCCAAATTATATCTAGATCACTTGGTTAAGTCTCTCTGGTGTGAGTCCAGCCTCATACTACCCATGTGGTAGATTTACTGTATTGTCCAGAAAATTTGCTGCACTGCCACCCCAATGATTTGTATTTTTCATAAAGTCTTTGGAGCAGGCCAGTTCTTCAGGGCTATAAATTATTCTTTGCCCACTATATCTTTTCGCCCAAGATGTGTCTCAAGCATGTAAATTATTTGTAGCACATTTTGCTTGAGTTCAAAGTGGCATTTTACAGTTTATCTTAGAACATTTGTGAACTTACTGGTTCCTTTTCAAACATAAACCGTGAAGCACCTTTTCAGCTAGTCTCTCAGGGCCCAACTAGATAGGATTTGCCCTTTCCTAAAGAACATCCTTGACAGTAGCATTGAGAGCTTTGAGTTGCCTCGTTTCTGCTGTAGCTGCTTTCTTACCTGGGATCAACCCTTTGATCCACTAAGAAGCACTGCTGGGCAAACCCCATCTTTCCTTGCAGAGACAGTTTTCTTGCCATAAACAAAATGAAGTATTCATACACCTCTGTCTATGTTATTTAGAAAAACTCACATAAAACAATTATCATTTGACAGTTCTCACTTTATAAACCATGACAGGAGGAAGATGGGCGAAGCTGGTAGAATGAGAGAAAGTGGTCATCAATGGTGGGGGCAGGGAGTAATAGTGCTAAGAAATAAAGCACTAAAATTGCTACTGGACTATGAAAGGCAGATATATTTTACAGTTATAGCCTGACTTTGCTCCAAGGAGTTCATGGTGGTGTACATGGTTCTTCACCTATCCTCACAACAACCCTTGAGGTAGGTTGAATTACTTTGGGGGTGGGATTCACACATAGAATCTAACATGGAGCAAAGACTGGTTTTTGGACTCCCATCATCCCTGACCTTTGCCTTAGCTGGCTGGGGCTGATGGGAGTCCAACATCTGAAAAGCCACAGGTTCCTTCTTTGCATGTTAAAGAAATGGCTATCTGTTCTCCTTAATCTCTATTACAATCCTGTTTTCATAAGATGTGTGACTAGCAAAATAAGAATAAAATACAGCTGATGGAAATGGGCCTTGCCGTCTCTTCTTTCACCATCCTACAGCCTGGCTGGCTACAAATGGAAGGCTTAGGCAGGCTGGAATCCTATGCTTGCTTACCTGGGAATAAGACTGCTAGAAGGCAGCGTGGCTTATTTCTGAGTGGACACATTGCAATGTCAGCAGCACTGCGCTAGGGGGGTCAGTGGGAAGGTCTTTCTCTCTTTCCTGATTATCACACCTGCAATCTGAAGTGGTACAGTCCTGGAACAGTTTTACCTGCTCATCTACTTTTTGTGCTCCTGAGAAGACCCTGCGTCATACTTTTATTCCTTAGTTTGCAAAAGTGGTAATAGCTACTGCAAAATTACCACTTTTCGGGGCTGAAAGTGGTAATTTGCAATAGCTATTGTTGGCCGCCACGCTATACTATTTTCATCATGCTTCAGCAATCCTCAATAACTAGAAGAGATTCCATTTCTCACGAGGACGCCGATATTTGCTCCTTCAGCGCAGCTTCCATAAAAGCTGAACGGCTAGGAGAGTAGCGAAAGGTGAACCATTGCATGCTGGTTCGTGTAGTTTCACAAAGCGGAAACGCCCGTCTCTTGAAGTAGTTTGTCCCTTCTCCCACAACGTCCACTCCTCCTCCTTTCAGGCCCAGGGTTTTTTCCCCCCAACGTGGTTCCTTTATATAGAGCTAGGAAAGAGAAAGCGAGAAAGTCCTCTTAGGGCTGTCCAACAGTTGTGCCTGAAGAAAATATTTATTGACGCTCTGAAATATAACTTCCTGAGTTAAGGGATAAAAAGAGAGGCTTTCGTAGACCAATATGAACCGTTAGAGGCAGAGTGTGAGGGAACAGGAGGGTTGTCAAGGTGTAGAGCGGAGCATTTTTTTCAATCAGGCGAGATTGGCGGCGCCCCCCCTCGTGAGGTGAAAGGTCAGGCAAAGGGGGCCTTCCCCTCTCCTCGCCCTTCCCCCACCTCCTGACATGCCAACCCAGCAGTCGGCGGCGGAGCAGCTGCACGAAAGGTAGGTTGCGGGGTAGGAGGTTTGGGGCGCTGCTGGGCGGGATGGAACGGCGCCCCTCAGTAGGGCGGGGAGGTGGGGGCCAGGCAGGCCAGAGCCAGTTCTTAACGGAAGCAGGAGCCCCTGAACGCCTGCCCACCTCTGGGACAGTGTCGCCTGGGAAGGGGGGGGTCGGTGGTCGGGCATTCAGTGGGGCTGTTCCTGGTGTGAGGGGCAGGTCTGTGTGGGGCGAGCTCGATATCCCCCTCCCCACGCGAACCGTGAGGCGAGCAGGGCATTCAAGCCACTCTGCGCCAGTCATTATGGTGACCGCTGCATTCTCTCAGGCGTTGCTAACCGAGTCTGGGTTTGTTAATTGCAGGTTCTAGGTTTTTCCAACCCCCTTTTTCTTTTGTGCTCATTCTGAAGCCCCGGAAATGGAGTTTGAGCTCATGGAGAATGACATCCTAGAGTCGCTGGAAGACCTCGGGTATGTATGAGAGCAAATATGTCTAAATAACTTGTACTTTGGATTTTTTTTAAAAAAAGTTTTTTTTTTTGTTATGTGTCCTCACCCCCGTGCTCTGTGTTTTGTGGGGCAATTATTTACAGTACTAATCATCACTAAATTCTTGAAGTGTTTTTGGAGGGGGGGGAGTTGCGTGGAGGTGGGGAGGGGAGGTTAGTGCTCAGTGTTAGAAAAAGGCAGTATCTATAGTGGTTTCTTAACAAGATAACATTCTGCGCATTGAAAGATCCATTCTCTTTGGCCTAGTAAATAGTCTCGAACCATATGATTTATTTCTGAAATAGAGCAGCTGTGGAGATGAACTGGATTGGAAACCACTATGAGCTTTATTTTGGAGGAGGGTTTTGATTTGGACCAATTAGCAGAATAACCTGATATTTTACCAAAAGCGTCTTATCATTTGCATCAAGATGGGTATACTGGTCTGAGGTTCTGAAATGAACAAAAGTATATCATCTGCAAATGAAACTAACTTACGTTCAACTGAATTATGAACTGCTTTGTGAATCTCACAGCGTTGTCTAATAGCACTAAAAATGCTTGAAAATGCAAATCAACCATCTGCCTCCACCACCTTTCAAGGCATCCCAAGATCACAGAGTATTTGGTGTTACTGCCGTGTGCTGTGCATGAAGGCAGGGCCACATTCACTCAGCAGACATAAAAAAAATCTATCTGGCAGTCCAGCATCATTTAAAAAACCTCCACAAAGAAATTTCTACAATGTTGACTCCCCATCACCACCTCAGTGCTCCTTCTCCATAATATTTACTGTTATTCTCTATAAATATATTCTACAATATGAATCAGTTGTCATTCATCCTTCCCTTTTAGCACAAAGTATTTCTCATACTGCAGCCCTACACATATGTAAAAGTAAGCCTAAATGAACACAGTGAGACATAGTACCAAGGAAACCTGCCTAGACTAATGTTAATCATGCTTTAGCCTTTTCTATGAGGCAAGTGTGATGCTCTGTTTATGTGGTGTGGGGACTAGTAATGCTATTTCTCTCTTGTACCCACACCATTAAAAGCATACTGTACAAAAGGTTCTCATTGCTTTTGGAACATTTCTCTAGCTGCTGCTGCTGCTGCTGCTTCTTTTTTGTAAGATGGCACAATTCCTGTAGTTTTTGTTTTGATTTGTTTGGCTTTTCAGGAAAAAAAGATGATAAGCTAGCAAGTATTTAGAAATACCTGCTGCAGAAAATTTAAAAATGCCTGCAACAGAGGATTTTGCTTACTGTTGCAAATCTTCTGAGTTTTCTGTAAATAGTAGTAATAGATAATACACTATGAATGGTAAGGAATTTTGTCATGCGTGTTCTCAAAAACAAATTTGTTTGCATTATTCAGTAAAGACCTGGATTGGGATCCAAAGAAGTGCTGAAAGTGCATGCATGGGGTAGTACTGTGAGTACAGTGGTTCCCAGTTTGAAAGAGAAAAGCTGCTTTTAAAGCAGAACAGGGGCTTATCTCTTTGGCATTGTTATGGCTGGCTGGGCAGTTGTCCCAAAACATCTGCACCAGTTCTTTGAATTCTCTCCTTGATTCTGTTGTTCAGGGACGTGGTGGTGGGGAGAAGTAGCATGCTAGTGCAGCCAAAAATGAATGTATATTTCCCCCTTATCTTCACTACTATACTTTTATTGTTGTTTAGATGTATCTTACATCTCCAGTTTAAATGCAATCCAGCAGCTGACAAAAAGAGGACAGTTCCTTGCTCCAAGGAGCTTATAATCTAAACTTTGCAAGGGCAAGGAGCAGTAGAGGAAGGATGAAAGGGACAAAGAGGCAAGGGCATCAGACATTAGGGAGAAGAAGGAATGAGAAGATTGTGAGCAAAAAAATAAAGATGCTGATGAGGATATAGACTTCAATTCAAAGCATGCGAATTTGAAGGAAGTACCTTTGAAATCACTGGTGTTCCAGATAAATATATGGAAGTGTTAGTGGTGTTATCACCAAATATGCATGGATTACATACCTCAGAAATTGTACAGTGGCTTTTAATAACATGTTCTTTTTTTTTTGTTTGTTTGCCAGTTACAAAGGCCCATTGTTAGAAGACGGTGCTCTGACCCAGGCAGCTTCTGGGGGGGCCAGTTCCCCTGAATATACTAAACTGTGTGCTTGGCTAGTGTCAGAGTTAAGGCTATTTTGCAAACTAGAAGAAAATGTGCAAGCGACTAACAGTGAGTAATCATGAGTCTGACACCATTGATTTATTTGTGCCTTTCATATTAACTCTGAAAACGTGTGCTGGTATAGATGCTTCCAAAACTGATGTGATAGGTTTTTCATATGCAAGTTGAACTTCTCAGGAAGCTGAATACTGTGCCCAATGCCACATTCTGTTTTTGCCTACATACTCATGGAATCAATTTTACTAGTTGTCTTCCACTATATTTCGTACAAGTGAGCTCCCCCCCCCCCCCGTGTTCATATGAAGACACTATTTTTGCCATTCTGTATCACCTGAGTTCTTAATTTTGTTTGAAATGTTAATAATATTTTGGGATTTTTTTTAAAAGGAAATAGGCTATTTTAATCTTCAGCCTTGAATCTTGATAACATGTATGGAAGCAGTCTCTTCATAATGTAACTTTGTTTTAACTCGTGGCAAAGAGTTAATAGTTGAACCTCTTAAATGAAAATGATCTATGTCTTAAGGTCCCACTGAAGCCGATGAGTTCCAGCTTGAAATGAGTGGGTTACTGGGTGAAATGAACTGCCCATATACAACACTAATATCAGGAGACGTCACCAAGCGCCTTCTCAATCAGAAGAACTGCCTGCTGCTGCTCAGTAAGTTGAAAATAACAAAATATTTTTGTTCCTTTTGTTCCTTTTTGTGCCACTGTGGAGATAATTAGGATACTTGTCCTTTTGCTTAAGAACTTATGATACTATGATATTTAGAAAGAATATAGTCGGATCTGTTGAAGCTTTGGATTCATATCGTCTGTATCGTATTGGAAACTGTCCAAGTAAAAACAACAACCACCAAGCATTTTTCTCTTTGCTTGTTACGAACAAACTTTGTCAGCATTTGAAAGTGAAAAGACATCTCATTCAGAAGTGATGTAGGAAGGAATAGCAGCTCTCCTCAGCTATAAGAACAATCCTGCTCTTGGGAGAGATCTAGCTTCCCCCCCCCCCCCACCCTATTTGTGCTTTCTCTGTGCTGTCTTAGTACAGAGTTGTAATTGATATTTATGTTAATAGAATCATAGAATTGGAAGGGACCACAAGAGTCATCTAGTCCAACCCCTCCCCTTGCAATGCAGGAATCTTTTGCCCAGCATTGCGCTTGAACCCATAACCCTGAGATTAAAAGTCTCACGCTCTACTATATTCTTATGTAAACTGCTTTGTGAGGTTTGCTTGAAAAGCAGTGTTTAAATATCTAAATAAATAAATCACTTTCTGCAAAGGCATGCCATGCTTGCTTGAGCACTGTTACCCTTAGCAGATCTGCCATTTGGTATTCGGTTTTTTAGATCCTTGTGTTATCTGAACCTCACCTCTCATTCAGTTAACATAAATATGTTATGGAATCCAGAATAGCTTCTTTTATGTTCACAGCTAACTAAGGCAGATATTTGTTAAAAGGTGCTAAATTGTAGCTTTTCTTCCTTCAGCATACCTCATCTCAGAACTGGAAGCTGCCAGAATGCTCTGTGTGAATGCTCCTCCCAAAAAAGCCCAGGAGGGGGGTGGTAGTGAAGTCTTTCAGGAGCTGAAAGGCATATGTATTGCTTTGGGCATGTCCAAGCCTCCTGCCAACATAACTATGTTCCAGTTCTTCAGTGGAATAGAAAAAAAGGTAAGAACTGAGGGTTTTGAGGTACATAGGCTTGGATCCATGATTTACAGCTGTCATCCTACCGCAGTGGAATGGCATTCTGAAGAGAGCCTGGCACTCAGAAGTGACTTTTCTGGGAGCATGATGGACTATGGCAAGAATAGATAGGTGGGAAAGCTCGAATGCATATATAGAGCACCGTAAGCAAGCCCTGGGATCTAAGCTCTCTTATTCATTAGGCTTTTGTTTTTATGTTTACTTAATAGATTTATATGCTGCTCTTCAGTAAACATATTTCAGGGCTGCTTACAAATAAAACAATAAGATACAAAGGAAAATACATTGTTTAAAGCAATGAATTCGAAATACTGCAGATAAAGTAGCATAAAACGTACAATGGGTAAAATTAGGGAGTGAAAAGGCCAGGAAAGGAAAGGTGCTGAAAAGACATTGGAATAGGCACCAGGCAAGCCGCCTTGGAGAGAGCATTCCACTAATGTAGCCTGCCCATAGATATTAATGGAGTGATCAGAAATTTTAATGTAGCTAGGGTTGGGCACAAGAACGTCCCCATTGCAAAACAAACAACCGGCCAGTGAGAATTAAGCATGCTCAGTGGACAAAGAATGTTCACTGGCGGGAATGGAATGCAGCACCTGGAACCCTGAGCAGAAGCACTCACTGCAACTTATTTTTCCCGAGACATACGGTTAAGAGGCTTTCATTCTTGAATTGAGAATTTTTTAAAAGTTGTCTGTCCTTCCCACATTAATAAGAGGTTGTTTACTGATGTCATAATGATGTTATTAAAGAATTGCAGAAGATTCTTATTTTAAACCAACACAATTATCTGAAAATTTTAGGAATGTATTCTTTTGTGTAGCTTCTATTATGTATGAAGCATTCAAATTCCCCTTCCAAATGCATATGTTTGGTGGGGAAGAGAGCAAGCATTCACTGTACGATACTGTTCTATTCTATTCTATACTAACATAGTATTTTTTTATTACAGTTAAAAGAAACATTAGCAAAGGTTCCTGCAAATCATGTAGGAAAACCTTTACTGTCAAAACCACTGGGTCCAGTTCATTGGGTAAGTCGTATGTCTGTAAAACTCTTTTTATTCTATCCTTGACTCTTTTTGTTTTATATATTTTCTTTCGTGTACATTAAGCAAAGCTGTGTGATGATTTTTCTCAAGGCCTAGCCAGTTCTGATAAAGTTCTCAGTTTTACTTAGAGTGAAGCAAAATGCATTTGAGAAAATAGATTCTTGATTGTCCCAAGTTCAACACATACAAATTCACAATTGATTGTTAGATCTTGACATCCGTCAGGAATGCAGGATGAGGAACCCCATATTTAAGGATGATATTAAACCATAATTAAAGAAGCAATGCAACTTGGGGCAGGGACAGTTCAGGAGTGTGTGATATTTATATACCTATAAATAGAAGGTTACAGAGGATCTGGGTCTTTAGACATCCTGATATGGGGAAGCTTTTACAGTGGTACCTCTAGATAAGAACGGGATCCGTTCCGGAGCCCCGTTCGCATCTAGAAGCAAACGTAACTAGGGACGGCATGTCTGTGCACGCACACGTCGCTTTTCGCTGCTTCTGTGCATGCGCATGGCATCATTTTGAGCATCTGCGCATGCACAAGTGTCGAAACCCGAAAGTAACATGCTCCGTTACTTCTGGGTTGCCGCGGAGTGCAACTCGAATGCGCTCAACCCAAAGCGCATTCAACCTGAGGTATGACTGTACTCTCCAAGTTTTCAGTGATGCTGAGCCATTGTTTGGCAGGAACTATAGCCCATCCTAAAATTAGTCTTGGCATCCCCAGTAAAGTTTTTAAGCAGGAGCTGCAGAGGTCCTTTTTCTTCTTCTGCAGCTAATTACTTAGAACATTCCATCTGATGCTTCTCTTCCTGGCATTTGTTCTTAATATGTATAGTTGTGTTTATTTTATAGATAAGAAAATGTAAACCTTGGCCTTCCATTACAGTCACAGCACTAACAGGATCATTGATATTATAGTTCTTCTAGGAGTCAGTGTTAGTTTTATCAATTTGCATTTAAAACTTTTGAATCTTTATGGAACTGTTGTGTTCTTGATTGTCAGCAAGATGAAGGCTACTTTAATTCTAGAATTTTCAAAATTTTAACATCTTTGAGGTAGTGCTGGAGGATACAATGCTGTCTTCCACTGAGAAACACCACGGGACTTTTTCCTCTTCTGTTATTTGCATATCAAGTAAATGTGAGTTGAATGATGGATTAACCACCAAGGTCTGGTCTGCATGTAATGCTTGTGGTTTCATAAACAGTAGTTGATCAAGCCAGGAAAAATTGTTGACTCTTGTACTCTCCCTTAGCTTTCCCGTCTTGCTCAGTGACTTTGACCATTTGGTCCTGACCTCTTTAAAGTATGGTTTTCTGTTGCATCCAAAATGGGGAGCAGTCATTTGATGTTGGTTTACTTGCTAGGAATCAGACCGTGCTTTAAAATTGTAAACTAACATTAAACTGCAAGTCCCCATTACAGTGGAACCAGGGAACTATGGTGTTAAGAGACTGGGATCGAAACCCCCCGATTAGCAACATGATTGGGGAGCACATGGGCTTGAGATGCTGTTTCTTGGCTTAGTACGCTAGTACATTGCACACTAGGAATGCCTTGGCTGAGAACCAGTGTAATATGTGATATGCATTTTTATTTCAGGAAAAAATTGAAGCTATTAATCAAGCCATAGCCAATGAATATGAAGTCCGGAGGAAATTGTTAGTGAAGCGTCTGGATGTGACTGTCCAGTCGTTTGGCTGGTCAGACCGAGCAAAGGTACAGTGTACATTCTGCAACTTATTTTGGCCTTGCAAAGAACTTTTTCTCTCTCTGTTGCCAAAAAACCTCTCTGATGGCGCTAATGGGGGTGGAAGTATCCCATAATTTAATTGACTTGTCTCTGAATATACTAAGCACTTTTGTTTAAAGCTTATATTTCATTTGGTAACTCTTTTGTTGACACTTAGGAGTAAATTTAATCATCAGCTGTGTACTTGTGCTAGGGGCAAGGGAAAACTTCCGTGTAGCTCACTGTGTATCTGCATTTCACATGTGTTGCCAGTAGAAGAATGTCATCGCGAAAGGATTATTACCACTTTGCACTTTTCCGCTTCTAATTGAACAGTTACCCCATAGCATCACTAATCATTTGCTTCGCAAAATGTACCCCAATCACTATATTACGGTGCCTCATAAATACTTATTTTGAACCATTTTTTCTCAGGAGAGCTGTAAATGGGGGAAACTGCAGTTTTAAAATGCAGTCTGAACAAGTTTCAGAAATGCAGAATGAGATACAGACTTGGAAAATGGTTGGCAAAATAGGTAGAGGAAGAACAAAATAACATTGGAGATAACTTCGAAGCTGGATTTACACCTTATTTATATAAGCTGGTATATTGTCCCATTAGGCACTTTCCCATCAGCTCATACAGCATTTCTCATGAATTGTTAGTTGCCTGCCATGTGGGCCTTAATCTGTCCTTGGAGCTGTTGTTGTTTAAAATGGTAAATAATTAATTTTTAGCTGAATGTTTGTTTACATCTGTTGACTCTCTTCTTTTTTGGATCAGAGCCAAACAGAGAAATTGGCTAAAGTCTACCAGCCGAAGCGTGCCACCCTTACTACCAAATGCGCTATATCTGTCGCTCACCTCTTGGCAGCTCGGCAAGACTTGTCAAAGATTATGAGGACGAGCAGCGGGTCCATCAGAGAAAAGACTGCATGTGCTATTAATAAGGTACCTTTGTTACATTGATATAATTTAGTTCCTACTGTGCTGTGGATATTGTTGTTTTTTTAGGTGGTGACCAGTGTATGCTAGCCCCAAAGTACCCATGCGAAGTGTTGATGCTGTGCCTGTTTTCTAATGCACTGCCACTCCCCTATATCTCATGCTTCCACTGTGTAGTCATTTAGGTATCCCAAACAAAGGCCCCACTATACAAGGACCACCACTACCTCTTCAAGACTAATTATTTTCAGAAATGAAAAAAATACAGTCAAAGCGTCCTTAGATTTAAAGCAAAAGAGCAATATATCGCTGAGTCCCAAAATGTAAAATCTATCTGGAAGATACCTTATGTCAATAAGAGAATATATCTAACAGAAAATTTAAAAATGAAACGTAATGGGCAAGGAAGCCCATTTTTTCTGCATTCCAGATGTGGACCATCTCTGTCCCTAAGCACTGCTATAATAAAGGATTGTATCTTGATCTGCTGAAAGATCCTTCCCACCCCCCTTCTTCAGTACATCACCTCTGTACACTTCCATTTCAACTCATTTTTTAAAAATACAGTGTTTTCAGATTATTAAATAGTGTTATAAATTATTCAGGTACCAGGCATGCTTTGTGACTGGCATGGGTCCAGTTGCAATCACATGGAGATCTCTGGATGCCAGGTTGGCGACTGGGAAAAGCAAAATGTCACTTAGACTCAGGTCCTTAGAGAAGAATCTGAAATATTTTCCTTGAAGTGTGAATTTGTTTTATTCTGGATTGCTTTATTTGATGTGTTGTAAGCCACTTTTAGATTTGTTCTTTAAACCATAAAGTGGTATAGAAATGAAATGAATAACAACATCAATTGCAGAAAAAGCACCTAGACATTCCATTGTGGCACCCATAACCTAGGTTTAAGGTGCCATTTGGCGATTAGCTTAGATATCAGAGTTTTTAACACTGTAAGTAGTGCAGTTCTTCCCTTGTGTTAATTCTTCCAACACATTGGCTTCTTTTGCTTTTAGGTATTAATGGGCCGAGTGCCTGACAGAGGTGGCAGACCCAACGAAATTGAACCTCCTCCTCCCGAAATGCCACCGTGGCAAAAAAGGCAAGATGGTCCTCAGCAGCAAAGTGGTGGAGGCAGGGGTGGCAGAGGTGGCTATGAGTCGTCCTACGGAGGTCGTGGAGGTTATGAGCAAGGGGGCCACGACCGAGGAGGCCGCGGAGGATATGACCAAGGAGGCTATGACCGTGGCAGCCGCGGAGGGTACGACTCATCCTACGGAGGCCGTGGAGGCCATGAACACGGGGGTCATGAGCGAGGAGGGCGAGGACGTGGTGGCTATGACTATGGAGCCAGAGGGGGAGGCAGAGGAGGCAAACCCCAAGGAGGCTGGACTGATGGTGGAGGAAGTGGCTATCAAGATGTCAACTATAGGGATAGTAACTACAGAGACACAAGCTTTCAAACTGGGGGTTATCACGGTGGTGGCGGCTATCAAGGAGGTGGCTATGGTGGTTATCAATCTTCATATTCAGGAAGCGGATATCAAGGTGGTGGCGGCAGCTACCAGCAAGACAACAGATATCAAGATGGGCACTCCAATGATCGAGGTGGAGGCCGCGGAGGAGGCCGCGGCCGTGGTCGTGGCGGCCGTGGCGGGCAAGGAGGTGGCTGGGGGGGAGCAAGAGGTGCACAGAACTTTAATCAAGGGGGGCAATTTGAGCAGCACTTCCAACATGGGGGATATCAGTACAATCAGTCTGGATTTGGACAAGGAAGACACTTCACAAGCTGAGGCTGCAAAAGCTTCCATTTGGGCAGAGCTCATGTAATAGATTTTCTATGGTTTTCTTTCTGAATTAGTACCAGGCCATGTCAGGCTGCTTCCGGAAAATGATCTTTGCTTTTGAGCACCTGCGAAAGGTGCGCATAAGTCTGATGCTGCCTAAAATGCAGCATTTCAACTCCAGGAAGCTCAGAACTTTAAGACAGCAGCCCTGGTTCTGTTCACTAAAGGAAAATTGAGTACATGTCTGTCACACCTTTAATATGCAAGCTAGTATGTCTGTCGGTTTTTACATGAGCTCATTCTTCCTTTAAGAATCTTCCGCTCTTCAAGCCACTTTGAATATTGCTCTTCACCCTGATTTTCTGTAGACAACAAGCTGACTTCAAACCTGTATTGTAAAGCTGCAGGTGTGTGTAGTTAGTTGTGTGCAAGACCCTTTGAAGTGGGTTGGATTTCTGCATTTGTAACTGCACAGAATTGCAGCCTACTTCACGGGGTCCATGTCTATTATATGAGCTCTACTGCTGATGACTTGTTCAATAGCCTTATCTCTCATTGATCAAAACCACACTCATGTCCCCATCAGAGACCCAACCACTGTCATGCCACGCAAAGGTCATATAACAAACCGAGCTAAGTTGTGAACAGATAGTATATGTAGCCTTGTGCTTCAGCATAATTCAGATTCATTTCACACACCAGAAAACAGTTGATCCCCTGACCAGCCTAATTTTTACTTGAAATTAGCTAGCAGTAATGGCAAGCTGAAACTTGTTTTGTGCACGAGTTAATACCACTGATCAGCAATTATAGGATGGTTTCAATTTTTGGCATCTAACTTAAGACAAAATGCCCTTCAGGTGGGATTGTTACAGTTTTCCTTACTAAAAGTTACATCAGTGCGCCTTGCCTGGGGGTTTTTTGTGTATGAGTGTGAGTGTGCGTGTGTGTACAGAAACATTGTCAAGCTGTGAAAGAAAAATGGCTGAAGGTGTGCTATTGTATAAAAGGTGAGCAATAAAAGTATCTGTTCTCCTATTGGTTTGTTTCTCTTTACCTTTCAGTTGGTGCATGGGTTACCAATATTTTTGAGCTAGCAGGCACAGCTTGACTTTAGAGAAAATGCTGTGGATGCTAGCAACAAAATGGCTGCCACTGGGCATGGACCAAGTTTGGAAAGAGTAGACAGTGCTGCTGCCCAAGTGTCAGGCTTTCCATGGGAAGTAAGCTTTTGTCCTGAGTGTCGACGTCACACCACAGTTAAAATACACAACATGGCCACACACTCATACACACTGCACACACACAAACCGCAAACACATGCATCTGCCACTCAGGTGTACACCACATTTCTCCCTCTTGGAGAGACAACACAATATTCATACTGCCTTTCCTTCCTCACCTACTTCTCTCTCACAGAGGCCACACATCCATGCATCTGACCCACACGCACAGACCACATTTACTTCTCTCCCAAGTGCACATTTCCCTCTTGCGTGCACAAGGGGGGGTTGGCAGGAATAGTTAAACACTAGACAGGTGGAACAGGCTGTCTCACCTATATATTTTGCCTCCTAGATTTTAAGAATGCGAGACATTTAATGGCTTCCATCAGAGGTCAAAAAGCTCCTTGCAAATAGGGATGGGGCTTCTCACCTGTCTGCCTGTTTCTTGGTTGTAGCAAGTAAACAGCTAGTAGTGGCAGGGAAATGGAAGGCAGTGGTTCTGCCCCTTCAGGTGTATTGATCACAAGCAATTTTTGATCCTAAATGCTATTATAGGTCAAGGAGTATAAACGTTATGTTTCCCTGCATAGAACATATTCATAGCCAAGTTGCTAATTCTCATGGATGTAGAAAACATCTTGATCAAGTGTTGGCAAGTGTTTTTAAACTGCTTTTAAAAATGAGAGGAGAGTGGGCTATCATTCTATTGTATGCCTAGAAATCAGCTTTGTACTTGCTCCTCTTCCCTGACCTTGGGACTCAGTTTCAGTTTCCCTATATGGTATTCTCCTTTCCCTTTTGCCACCAAAGTCTTTAACGAAGAAAGACACCCTAAATTCACCATAGACCTGAATTTTGTAAACATACTAAGATACGGAAAGCAAGTAAATGCATGCAATTTAACTCGGTATGTGTATTTTATACTTTGATTAGAAGGTTAATTGCATTTAATTGCTTTGCATAGCTTATTAGAAGTACATTAATTCTTATTTATGTGTAAGGTATAGATTACTTGTAAACCGTAACCCATTAGCATTAGGTATGTATAGCTTGGAAATCAACAGACTTAACACAGAATAAGATTGTGGGCACAGAATTCTGGAGCCCACTGTACCTCCAACTTGGCAAAAATTCAAAAATATGTCACAGTATACATACTGGCATCACAATGGTCAATCAAGTTGTCAAGGTTTTTATGACCACTAGGTGTTGCTCCTGATCCACAAGTAAAAAAAAAAACAGCAACAAAGAAAGGTTATTCTCGATTCCTACTAATAGACTGAAGTGGTTTCTGTGTTCCATGTCCTAGAAAATGATGCATCCTTGTCTCCACGTGGCGTTAAATTACTGCATGTCTGTGCAGATGGGTTTTGGTCTCAGAAAGCATTGGGTTTTTAATGCAATCTTTCTATGCCATACTGCAAAAGATATTGAAAGTAAAAAAAAAAAGGGCTCAGTATAAACATTGCTGATTCAGTGCAAGGAACTAGGGTGAGATTTTCAAGTAGCTTGGTATCTCTGAATTCCTTGTCACGGTTTTCTGGGAACCAGCAGTGCTTAGGATAGGCTGTGAGACTAGTTTTCAGAGATCTTTGAATAAGTTACACAGACCCATGAAAATGCAAAAGAACTTTGTTATAGAACATGAAGGCATTCTGCTTGCACGGGTGAAACGTGCAGTAGTGGCGTTTAATCTACCATGTTAATTGAACAATGAGTTAACACTAGTGAACATAATTGTGCTTGAATAAAATGCTTCTTGCTCCTTAGTAGCATGAGATTCGATCCGTAACAAAATTGTGTTAGAGAGACAGTCTGAAGTGGCTATGGAATTGGGATGGATGTGCAGGCCTCAAATGGAGCCTTTCTCAAGTTACCTCTGGCTCCTTGCTTTGTTGTCAACAGTCGCAGACTGGAACTATGTGGGCAAGGCCAGTTATGCTGGTCATTCTCCTTCCTATACAGCTATTAAAAATATATATGTGGTTAGCCCTGTTCACATGGTGCTGGCTATAGGATACCATGAGTCTTTTCGAGCTAGGAAATGATTGTACAAGAGAAAGGCTGACCAGCAGATGGAAAAAGATTTACAGTATGTGAGTGGCTGTCATCGTATGGTTCCAGGATACATCTAAATGACACATGGAAAGCTGCCTTGTACTGAATCACACCATTGACCCATCTAGTTCAGCATTCTCCATGCTGATTGGCAGTGCCTCTCCAGATTTTCAGGGGTTTTTGGTTCTGGCAGAATTTGTGTAATACTGCCAGTTATTTTTGTAGTCTCAATAGTTCAGGGAAACCCTTGGCACAAGGTCCTGTATGCATCATTTATCAAACATTACTGTTGCTGGTGCATCCTTGGACAGTGCCGAAGATCAGTCAGGAACTGTTTAACCAGTTAGGTAAATTAATTAGAGGGGGTGCCTATTCTCTAGCATAGCATAAATATAAATACTACAGAATTCATTTTTATATGCATCTAGCTTTCTCTGGCTTTTAGTAGTGTAGTAACACGGAAGATACCTCTAATCCAAGTATCTGGGTGTAATACAGAGGGTCGGTAAATTGCAGAATAAAACATTCTGACACAGTGTTATGGGGACAGTGTTTCTCATTTTCTAGCCAGGAAAGCTTAGCTCAGGCAGGCAATAGCTTACCCATGTAATTTGGTTTCATAAATGATCTCTGCAGAAGGACACACTGCTTCGGTATATTCTTGAGTTGCATTAAACATTCTGTACTGCATTTTATGAAATCAAGTGTTTTATTTAGGTAACTTCTAGTGTGCTGAAAAGAATAAAAACAAAACACCAGTAACCATTAAACTAAAATGTGTACTACCTGATCCTTCATCATAAGGCATAGCACTTGAAAAGTCTTCTCTCTCTCTCTCTCTCTCTCTCTCTCTCTCTCTCTCTCCAGTTCTTTCAATGACTCATCATAGCACCTGTATTCCATAAGCCTTTCCACATCTGGTATATGTTGAAGGTGACATCTTCCAGTGAACTATTGCTGGGAGACTTTGTAGCACACACAACAGTAGCTTGTTACAAATTTAATGGAGAAAAATGTAAACCTCTTCCAAACTTCGTTGGGGTGGGGACAAAACAAAACATTCTGGCGAAAGCTGGAAATGAAATGACTGTGCAGAGGTATTCTTTGTGATAAGAGAATCTCTAGGCTGTGCAAGTCTTCAAGTGCCACCCATTTATGACGTAGCTGTCAGTGCCAAACAAAGAATGCGGTCTCAAACTGCATTCCCCAAAGAACTGGGGAAAGCACATTGTCCATATCGGAACGTGTGACATTAACATATACCAAAATATTAACATGTGCCCGGCAGATTTCCACAACTGTGATTGCTGCAGATGCCAAGGTGTCCTTGCTGGTGAAATAGTCTGGAACCACAGTTGCCCGAGAAATAGAAACAAATAATGATACGCTGGAGCTATAACACTCCTTTGTTTTCTGTCTGTGCAAGACTGATCAAACTACTTAACCTATGTGAACAAAAATAAATACGGTAACTGTCATTAAATTTCTTTCACAGGTGATTTTTGGAAAAAACCAAACTGCTGAATTTGACAATGGAATGATGTTCAACCAAATCTGGCAATTTATGGAATATCACATTGTACTTCCTTGAACTATCTTCCAGCTTTGCAGCAGCAGCAGCAGCAGCAGCAGCAGCAGCAGCAGCAGCCACTCAACTAGCCTGTAACAAACAAAAAATGAGATAATATATATTAGTTCTTAATACAGAGGTACCTCTGGATGCGAACGGGATGCCAAGGTGGCATATGCTGGATTACAAATTAATCATGCTACCTGATGTTAAAAATCAGTAACAAAAATCCATCCCCAACTCTGGGGAGCAAAATAATCTAGGCTCATACAATGCTATGAGAAGAGGTTTTTTAATATATAAAGTGAGCAGGCAGTCTGAACCAGTAAAAGCTGCACCCTGTGACATTAGGTTATACAAATTAACTCTCAAGCCAGTATTCCAATTGCCATGCTTTAATTTGATTTATTCTATTTAAATATTTTGATCAGAACATGAACTATATGTGTATTTACATATAACAGGATGCACAACTGCCACAGTGGCAAAAAAATTCCACAGATAAATTAAGTTAATGCTCATGGTCTTGAATGGTGAGCATTTGTCCTGCCCCATCTAAGAAAATTCTTAGGCACGACTTGAATTGTAGCACTTCAGAGAAAACACAGAAGCTCTGACAGTAAGCGTTTAATGACATCCTATAACCCACCTCCATTTCCTGTCTTTCTAGGAGCGTTTCTGTTCCATTCTGGTCCAACACATGTGCTGTACTTCCTACTGCAGTGTCCATATTGGCTTGAATGTTCGATTTTTCATTCTCCCACTTTGCAAAGCCTTTATTCTTTCCTGATTTCCCATGGAGTTTGGACTTCATTTTGGGGAAGGTGTGTGGTCCTGAATCTCCCCAACCAGACTCATGCCACAGCGGCTCTGTCTGGGTTGCTTGGCTGGTGGTTACCCGCTGTAGATGGACCGAAATCTTTCGAGAATTGCCAGTGACGAGTGTGATTGCTCTGCTGTCTAGATCCTGATTTTGTGGAGTTACACTAGGAAAGTTAAATACTTCACCTTGCACTACAAAGGGGAAGAAAGAAGCAGAGATTAATTTTACTAATAACATTGTCTCCTTCAAACCAATCACCTTTTTCTAGCAGGGGTGGGGAACCCATGGCCTTCCAGCTGTTCTCCACCAGCCCCAGCCAGAATGTAGACCACATGTAGACCACAAGGTTAACATGAGTCAACAGTGTGATGCAGCAACAAAAAAACCCCCCATGCTATTCTAGGCTGCATCAACAGAAGTATAGGGTCCTGATCAAGGGCAGACCTTTAAGAAGGATATTGAACATGTGCAGAAGACGGCAAACAATATTATCAAAGGTCTGGAAAACAAGCCTTATGAGGAACAGTTGAGGGAGTTAGGTATGTTTAGCATGATAAAGAGGAGACTGAAAGGAGATATGCTAGCCATCTTAAAATATCTAAAGGGCTGTGACATGGAAGATGCAGCAAGCTAGTTTTCTCCTGCTCCAGAGTATAGGATTTGAACCAATGCATTCAAGTTACAAGAACGGAGATTCCAACTAAACATTCAGAAGCACTTTCTGATGGTAAGGAGCACTCTCTCTTCCTGTGGTTTCTAGCAACTGATATTCAGGAGCCCTGCTGCCTCCAACTGTGGAGGCAGAGAACAGTCATCATGGCTAGTAGCCATTGATGGCCTACTCCTCCATGCATTTGTCTAAGCCTCTTTTAAAGCCATCCACTTGGTGGCCATTGCTGCTTCTTGTGGAAGGGAGTTCCACAGATTAGCTTCATACTGCCTAAAGAAGTACAGGCTGAGACCATTTTAGGCGTGTCTGATATGTGCACGTCCACATACAAGTGCATCATACCGAACTCAGAAGTGACCTGACCTGAAAACGTCCCCAAATGGGCGGAACAGGGTGTCTGCAGGCTCTCTCAATGGTGTTTCAAATATTCACAATTTCACTTAAATTATTAGGGCAGTGCTGATCATGTGGTTTGAGCAAGTTGTGTGGTTTCACGGGCAAAGGTCACTACTCTGGTATGGAGCCTCACATGCAAACACATGGAAGTGAGGTTTTGGGATCAGCTGTGCAAATTGGGCCACATGCATCTCACTGGAGAGGATACTCCATCAATCTCACTTCAGGGCTATTTATTGTGGGAGAGAGGTTATTGAGGATATCCTTGGGAATAAAAGAAGCTTCTTGCTTTATCAAAGCAATGGCTACTGCATTCTTGGAAACTCATGTGATAAATTGTTGCGCAACAAAGGAAACTGTTCAACAACCCATTGTTGTCCTCTCTTACCTGCTGGCAATGATGGGCTATTAGGCAAAGAACCGTGACTGCTACCCAGTGACATCCCTCTGGCAAACTTCCTGCAGGCTAGAACTAGCAGATCTCTGCATTGCTTATGACAGTTAGCACCGCAATCTGGAATAAATTGCCAGAGAAAAGAAAAATTGGATCTGGCAAACTACAGTTTCCAAAGAGATGCAAACAACGACAACAAAAATTCAACTCTGCAAAAGCTTTCAAAGTCTGTCTGAGGAATTTCCACGTAAGTGGCATGATGTGAGTGGAAGCCAAGCATGAAATGTCACACTAGAATAGAATCTAGGGCAGCATACAAATTATTATTTCTGTGAAGCAATGAGAATGCTCTTTATCATTATTAACCATGATCAGCACTGACAGGTACAAACATGACAGACATAAAATGAAGGGGAAAGTTGTTGGGGAACCCTTTCCAAAGAGTTTGGAGCTTCAGAGGGGGAAAAGCAGCTGATTTGAAACTGGAAGGTTGCAGGAGGAAGAGAAACTCCCCCCCCCCCTTTCACTGTTTCTCCACTCCAAAAGTGGTGTTTCCTAAGAAAACCTATTTGTCAGGCTTTTTGTAACATGCAGTTCCAGTCTTGGTGTTAGTGATTACTTAATAGGGTCACAAAAGGCCAAGCCAGAGCATTAGTAACCAAGCATCCTTCCAATGTGCTAGAATTGCTTTTCAATGCACACACCATTACGGGAGATGTTAAGCAGGGTACAAGGTCTAAGCACTTTGAAATGCCAGATTTTTCACTGCAGCTTAATTTCAGCTGGAACATGCCATTAATTACAAACAAACGAGCTGCAACAAAATGTCGCAGTGCATGTTTTATGGTGTGGGCTAGCAGTACATGCCCTTCACAGGTATACACTATTCCACCCCGCACCCCACCCCAATTTTCTGTTTGGGTTTCTTTCTTCCAACAGATATTTATCAGCCTGTGGCTACTGCACATGCTCTGTCCTCACTGGGCTGTTTCAGGGAGGTTTTTCCTCCCCAAAGGCTTGTTGTTTTTGAAGGCTTATTTTGTACATTTGCAAACTTCACAACTCCCCAAACATGATTCCCTCTTGTTTCTCAGTTGCCCCATATTGGCCACATAGCTTTTGGCATGCACTGTCTGAATTCACTAATAGCAAGAACAGCAGTCAGTGGCACAGCATCTGACAAGGTGAACAGCATCTAAATGAAGCTGAGTGTTAAAATGAATTGAAGAGCTGAAGAACGAAAATAGTTTTTCAGCTTGCGGGTGATTAAGGCTGCAGTGCTATGCCTACCAGAGCCATCTTTCCTACTGGGCTTACTGGCATGTTGCGCCAGGGCGCTGGCCTCTCAGGGGCGCCCCAGGGAGTGGGGGAGCTGCGCAGCTTTGTCAGCGGCCTCCCCTTTCCCTGCATGCCCGCCAGCTGTGCCCCGTCAACCAAGCTGCGGGCGTGCAGCTTCCTTCCCAAGCCTCTGCGGGAGAAGAGCGACCCCTGCAGAGGCTTGGGAAAAGGTTGACAACTCTGGGAAATTGGGGGGGGGGGGGCGGGATCCTGAGGGATCTTTCCACCACGGCGCCGGATATGCTTAAGACGGACCTGATGTCTACTTCCCTTGGAGTAAGCACCACTGACCACAGTGGGACTTACGTCTCTGTAAATATGCATAAGACTGCACTGCACCTAACTCTCTAGATCAGCCTTTCTAAACCTGTGGGTCCCCAGATGTTGTTGAACTGCAACTCCCATCACCCCTAGCTAGCAAGGCCAGAGTTCAAGGATGATGGGAGTTGTAGTCCAACAACATCTGGGGACCCACAGGTTGAGAACCACTGCTCTAGATCCATGAGGTCGAAAGTGCATTGTATGTGGCATTGCTCATTTGCCAGCAATTAAGAGATTCATTATGTTACAAACTGGAGGGGCTATGACTTGCAATTGGCAGCCACACATTATTTACAGTACCTTTGCATTTGTATCCTTGCTTGATTATACCCCACAGCTGCAATTAAAAGACAAAAGGTATAAAAAGGTATAAAAAAGAAAGCCGGAAAGAAAACAACCTCATTATGAAGGCAGGAACAAAAGGCTACAAAAGTGCAAACAGGAAATTACTGCTCTCAACACCCTTCCTGTTAGAAAGAGCTCTCCATTCATCTGTGAGGCTCAAGGCAGCACACTAGCCCTTGCCATTTCCAGGACCAACAAGTGAGCCAGCACAGGAGAACTGACTCAACAGATCACCATAAGGACTCTGGGCTGGATACACAATCCTGCACACTCTCACTGTGGTCTGGAAAGTGGTGTACACACAACAGTTGCTACAATTCATCTCTTATAAAATACTGCATTTTGATATGGTTTCCCCACCAAACCATTTTCGATTTGAATTGAGAAAAATAATAACCTAGCTACATTTTAAGCTGTTAACATATAGACACAGTTTATTTCTACATTTTTAATTCATTCAATTTTGGCATACAGTTGAACCTCAGTTTATGTAACCCTCTGGTTGCGTAAACTTCGGGATGCACGTGCGGCAAACCCGGAAGTATTTTACCGGGTTTTGCCACGCGTGCATGCGCAGAAGCGGTCCTCAGGTTGAGGAAACCTCGGGATCCGACTGGACCTCTGGAACGGATCCCATCCGCAACCGGAGGTACCACTGTATTGGGCTAAAAAAATGGGATTAATTTTTTTTTAAAAAAGCAGCAGTTAAGTTGCAATTTTGTGCACCAAAATAGAGAAACTTCCAGCCCATGGTCCAAATTAGGCCTCACAAGCATCCCAATTTGTCCCATGAGGCCAGTTTCTTCAAATCATACCCACCTGCCCTGCACCTGGCATCTTACGTGACATCAGGTGAGGGGCAGGTAGAGTTGCTACTGCCAATGCATAACTGGGAGCCCTAAAGGGAGCCTTAAAAGGCATTGACAAGGGAGACTTCCTGTCACAACCAATCAGCTGATTGACAGCAACAGCAAACCAGCAGAAATCAGCTGCACTACTGAGTTTCTCATAGGAACTCAGTAGTGCTGCCGACCCGTGCAGAAAAGCAGGGCTTGAACTGAGTGCCTACCAGCAGACAGGCATTTGATTCAAGCTCACTGGGATCAGCCGTGCTATTTGCGGTTGACCCCTGCAGAAAAGTGGAGCTTGAACTGAGTGCCCTATTAGCTGATGGGTGCTCAGTTCAAGCCCTGCTAAGATGCAGGAGCCAACTGCAAATAGACCCGGTCAGCTGATTGGTACCTCAAAGCACCAGGGGACTTGAAAGCACCTTATCATCTGATGTCACTATAAGGTCAGGTAAGTAGCAGGTGGGTGGTTCTGCCCACCTGACAAATTTGACCCATTTCATACAATGGCCGGATTTGATTCCCCACCTCTGCTATGCACATTTGCCTGGGCACCGAGTCCCATGAGCTCGGTGGGACATATTTCTGAGTAGGCATGTATGAGACAGACAGAGGAAGCGCTGTACTATAGGTCAGAGTGCAAAAATGCATGCAAAGTGCCCCAAGTCCAATCCCTGATATCTCCAGGGAGGACCAGGAAATATTCCTGTCTGAAGCCCTGAGCTAGACAGGCTCATGTTCTGACTCAGTGGAAGGTAGTTTCCTATGTTCCTAGGACTGCACTGTAGGGCTCAATTTCAGACTCCAGTGCCTTCAGTTACAGTCATCCTCTCTTTTGATACCATTCTCATATGGTCTATTTAGACGCTCCTAAAAAACAAATGTGTGCGTGGTTGATGTTTTTTACATTTATTCAAGCCGTTGAAACAGAGCAGGATAAAAAGTGTATTATAAAAAATGAAGAAACAAACACGTCTTAGCCCACAAGTACATTAGAACTGCACTAATCCATACTTACAAATCCAGCACAATGCTCACAGAACGTTGGCTTAAGATAGGTCATCTCCTGAAAGTTATGTATAAAACCTGGTCCCATTTTACACTGCAGCTGTGATTTGGCCCTCAGAAAATAAGCCATCATTTCTCCTTTGCTGATAAGGCCATCCCTGTTTCAAAAGAAAAAAGGGGGGAGGAGGTGGAGAGATCTGTTAGTTCTAAACCACAGATCGGGTCAACTCCAACTCCCATTATCCCTGACTGGCTATTATCCCAGGTTGGCTAGGGCTTATGGGAGTTGGAGTCCAACGACGCCAGGAGGGGACCTCATTGGCAGCCCCTGCAACAGATAAACAGAGCACCCTGTCCCTTCTCCATGGGCATAGTCTCTCTTATTTTAGAAAATGATACTGAACAACAAAACTTTTCACCTGCAGTCCTCATAGCGACTGATCAATGAGTGATCGGTTCCATGTAACTTACTGTCAGGGGTTCAGGAGCAGAGGCAAGGGCAAGGGAGGAAACAGAGAGCGAGGGAGAGGAGGCAGAAGAAAAGATGAGTGATGACGACGACCCGAGATCTCCGAGTCTTTCCAGTGAATCAGAAGATTCACAGAAAGGAGCACCAGTGGCCAGGGCAAGGGGGGAGACTAGGGGGACACCCCAGGAAGATAGAGCCAGAGGGGACTCAGAGGGGAGCAGTTGGAAATCAGGACCAGCGTCACCGCCAGAGAGCAGGGAAGAGGAAGGGCGCCAGGGATCAAGCGCTGGCAGCTCACAACAGGGGGGAGGGCACGAGTCAGGAGTGGCCACACCTCCATCGGGGAGCGAAGAAACGGTCAGACGGAAGGTGGAAGGTTGGGCGCGAGTGCCAAGTTCAAATGCACAGGAAGGTGGCGCAGTAGGCAGCCCGGAAAGGGAGCCAGGTCCTAAAGCCCGCCGAAAGGAGGGAGAAGAGTCAGGGGGGTCAGCGTCAGCGTCAGAGGAATCCCGGAAGGAAGAGACCCCGGGGGGCAGAGGGACCCAGAGAAGAACAGTCAGGCGGAAAAGGTGGAGCAAGGCTAGGATATTAAGTTGGTGTACAAGGGGCGGAGACTCAGATGGAGCTTCGCCGATCTAACCATGAGACGTAGAGTTGCACGCAGCAGCTTGAGAATGGAAACTGTAACTCAATAAAGACTTTTATTTAATGATCGCTGGCTAGCGTGATCCTCTGTGAGCTAGGATCTGGAAGCAGCTCTGACAGTAAGCTCCATCTCTTAATTGTGGGCATCTACGTCCTCGCGGAGAGGAGAGAAAGCGGGTGCCTACTAGCGAGCTCACGAACGGCAGACAACATGACGGCCGAACAGCAGATAGCGGAACTCAGAGAAGCAGTGACACGACTGAATGCCGAGGCTCTTGCATCCAGGAAGAGAGAGGAGGACGCAGCTGCCGCCTACAGGGATCTCCAGGTCAGGTTGGAAGTGCTTACGAAGCAAGGGCAACTGACACCCAAACCGGAGGGGATTGGGTTGGGGAGACGAACAGGCGGTCTGGTCTCTCACTTCGATGGGAATTTGCAACAGTACCCCAACTTTAGAGCAGATGTAATGTGTGCACTGCAACTGCTGAACAAAGACTTTAGAGATGAGCAAGAGAAGGTGGGATTCATCATGTCCCATTTGCATGGAGATGCTAAAGCATGGCTGCGCAATTTGTGGAGAGATAAGGATCCGGCGCTCCAAAATGCGGATGCCTTTATTAAAGCGATGGATGGGTGCTTTTTATCAAGCATTGACGTGGATCTTGCTCGGCAGCAGATACATGGACTGAAGCAAGGGAGGGCCAGCGTAAGGCAGTACCATGCCCGCTTTTTCGCTTTGGTCAGTGCCCTGGAATGGGACAGAGATTCGGCTCCTGTAAGAGACCTGTTTTGGGAGGGATTGCACGGCTCGGTTAAAGATGAAATTGCGAGGGGGGAGAGACCCCGGACCACGCAGGAGATCGTTCAGAGGGCGCTGGCGGTGGGGGTGCGGCTGGAAGGACGTCCGTGGAGCAGTGGCGAAGGGCGTGGAGGGCGCGAACCAGCCAGGGGCTCCTCCTTCCTTCCCAGAGAAGCAGCGCGTGCGCAATCCACGCCTCCGCCAGGAGGAGGAGCGGAACCTATGGAGGTTGGAGGTGCAAGGGCTCAGTCAGCAGCCAGAGCCCTAGCACCGGCAGCAGTGAAAGCGAAGCCTCCTAGAGGGAACAGGAAATGTTACATCTGCGATGATCCACAGCATATGGCGAAAGAGTGTCCCCAGAGGCTCCACAAGCACACTGCAGCCTCAGCAATGGTAACTGCAGCAACGCAGCAAGGACAACCACAGCAGGGAAACGACGGAGTCTGGTTGGAGGAAGAGGCACTGGGGCCCAGCCAGACGTGTCAGTGAAGCAGTCCCCAGAGATTTTACAGCCCATGGACCCCCTCCCGCCCAAACCGGTAGTGAGGCTCACCGCGTCGCTCCAGCTGCCCAATGGAATCACCATGGACGTGCCAATCACCATTGACTCCGGAAGCAATGTGGACTTTATAGGGCAGGACTTTGTCGACCGGCACGCTATACAGTTGCTGCCTGCCACGCTGCCCCTGCAGGTTGTCACGGTGGATGGCAGGGAGCTGCTAGGGGGGCAAGTGGTGAAGCAGACGCCACCAATGGTGATGCGACTTGGGAATCACAGGGAAATCATCAGCTTCAATGTCACTCAACTATCGGACACGCCCATTGTATTGGGCATGAGTTGGCTGGACAAGCACAGCCCGACGCTGGCTTGGTACCAGAGGCAGCTGACCTTCGGCTCTTCCTTTTGCGCTGAACACTGCATCGTGCCCAGGCAGGAAGGAGGGGAAGAGGAGTCACAGCTGCAGCTAGGCACGCTGCAAGCGGTTCCCCACAAGTACGCAGAATTTTTGGAGGTTTTCTGCGAGAAGGAGGCAGACAGGCTACCCCCCCACAGACCATATGACTGCAAAATTGACCTGCTGCCGGGGGCGGCGCTGCCCAAAGGGAAGCTGTATTCCATGTCTGAGGACGAACTGCAGGAACTCAAAGAGTTCATAGATCATAATTTGGAGCGCGGTTTCATCCGAGAGTCCAAGGCAGCGGGGGGCAGTCCGGTATTCTTTGTTAAGAAGCGGGACACGCCCCAAAAAAGACTTGTAGTGGACTTTCGCATCTTGAACAGTGTGACCAAGCCATCGGACTTCCCCATGCCCCGAATCGACGACCTCCTCGCAAAGGTACGGAAGGGCAGAGTGTTCACCAAGTTGGACCTGCGAGGGGCATACAACCTCATTCGCATGCGGGAGGGAGATGAGTGGAAGACAGCCATGTTCACGCCCCTGGGCACCTACGAATATAGAGTTATGCCTTTTGGATTGCAAAATGGCTCCCACGTTTTTCAAGCTTTCATGCATCACGTGTTGGCGGGGCTCCTCTACAAGACGTGCGTCTGTTTCTTGGATGACATCCTGATCTTTTCGGAATCGCAGCAGGAGCATGACAGACACGTCAAGGAAGTGCTGAGCAGGCTACAGCAACATAGGCTTTACGCCAAGCTGGAGAAGTGCCAATTCGACGTGACGGAGGTGGATTTCCTGGGCTACAAGTTGTCTGATAAAGGGCTCGCCATGGACAGCGCCAAGGTCCGAGCAGTGTTGGATTGGAAAAGCCCACGCAACCGGAAGGAGGTCCAACGGTTTGTCGGCTTCGCGAACTTCTATCGCAAGTTTATCAAAGGCTTTGCGATGCAGACAGCGGCCATCACGGACACGCTCAGCTCCAAGAAAAAGAAGTTCATCTGGACAGAGCAGGCGGAGCAGTCCTTTCAGGCACTCAAGCGTCTCTTCGCGTCGGAAGAGCAGCTGCTTCATGTCAACCCCAGCAGGCCGATGAGGGTGGAGACAGACGCTTCGGACAGAGCCGTGGGAGCAGTCCTGCTGCAGAAAGACCCGCAGGGGGTTTGGAGGCCGGGAGCGTTTTACTCAAGGAAGCTCAGCAAGTCCGAACAGAACTACACCATCTGGGACAGGGAGTTGCTGGCCATTCATGCAGCGTTCAAAGCGTGGAGGCACTTCCTGATCGGCGCCAAGCACACGGTGCAGGTCTGCACGGACCACAAGAATCTAGAGCACTGGCGCACGGCACAGTTCCTGAACCAGAGGCAGATACGTTGGGCTGAGTTCTTTGCGAATTTCGACTTCCGAATAGAGTATGTCCCGGGGGACACCAACATCATGGCGGATGCTCTCTCCCGTAAGCCACAGTATCTGGAGGAGGCAACGCCAGCGGCCGCCATGCACATCTTCGCACCGACAGTGTGGGCGTGCGCGGCGGCGACAGTTGACCTGGATGCGGTGCGACGAGCGTTGCAGGATGACTCCTTCGCGCAAGCAAAGATGGCAGAGGTGCACAGGGGCACGGCAGCGACCGACGAGTTCCAGCTGCGAGATGGTTTGCTCATCCGTAAAGGGGCCATCTACGTGCCGGGAGACGAACTTCGCGCCAAGGTACTGCAGCAGCTGCACGACGCGCCCACTGCCGGGCACTTTGGCAAGGAGAAGACGGTGGAATTAGTAGCCAGAGACTTCTGGTGGCCCGGAATGAGAGGGGAAGTCGCGGACTACGTGGCGAGGTGTGACACCTGCCAGAGGTCCAAACCAGTGCACAGACCGCCGGCCGGACTGCTGGAACCGCTGCAAACTCCGTTCGAGCCATGGGAGAGAGTGGCCCTGGACTTTGTCACGGATCTGCCCAGCTCGAGGGGCAAGACGGCTGTGCTGGTGGTGGTGGATTTGTTCTCCAAGATGGCACATTTCATTCCGTGTGCGAAGGTGGCCACGGCGGAACAAACCGCCAAACTGTTCATAGACCACGTGTTCAAGGTTCACGGTCTGCCGCGGTCTATTCTGTCCGACCGAGGGCGACAGTTCATCTCAAACTTCTGGCAGAGGCTGATGGGCTTCCTGAACGTCAAGATCAACCTGGCGTCGGCTAGACACCCGCAGACCAACGGGCAAGCGGAGCGGGTCAATGCCATCATGCAGCAGTACCTGAGATGTTATGCGAATCAACAGCCTGCGACGTGGGTGGATTACCTGCCTCTCGCCGAGTTCGCCTACAACAACACGAAGCACGTGTCCACGGGGGTCACGCCGTTCTTCGCCAACAACGGGAGGCACCCTAGAACCTTCCCGGGACTGGAAAGAATGGGGGAGGGGGAGCCGCAGACAGCAGATGCGTTCGCGTCGGAGTTGCAGGAGGTCCACGATCAGCTGCGGCGGCACCTGGAGCTGGCTAAACACGCATACAAGGTACAAGCGGACAAACACAGAAGGGTTGGCGAAGAGATCCATGTGGGAGACTGGGTCTGGTTAGCAGCCCACGCAGTGCCGGCCAGGTCGTTGGCGAAGAAGAAACTAGGGCATAAACAACTGGGGCCCTACCAAGTCGAAGAACAGGTCAACCCGGTGGCTTTCAGGCTGGCTCTTCCGGAGGGTTCCAGAATGCATCCGGTGTTCCACAGATCGGTGCTCACTCCCTACAAGGCACCTCACAGGTTTCAGGAACCAGGAACGGCACCGGGTCCGCTCCGAGAGAGAACCGGGCAAGGGGGAGTGGCACAGGAGGAGCGCATCAACGAAGTCACGGAGATTTTGGACTCCAGATGGGGGGAAGAGGGGGTAGAATACCTTCTCGCCAAGGAGGGCACCCCGGCCAGTGCCAACAGCTGGGTGCCGGGCTACGCTTTAGACGAACCTCTGCTCAAAGAAGAGTTTCATGCCCTCTTCCCACATAGGCCAATGCCAGCAGACTTTTTCGACGACTGGCTTTTCACGCCCACGCTTTCAGCCAGCACGTTCCGGGGGTTCAACTCGGACGACGAACCGACACGAGATGCCCGTTCCCCGGAGGGGTCACCCTCGGGATCTGCTTCAGAACCCTCGTATTGGTGGGATGATCGACCAGAGGAGCAGTTCCGCAGAAGGTGGCTGGAGGGTCCAGGACGAGCAACGTCTCCAGAAGGCAACGAGGGAGAGACGGACATGGACGTTTTCGGGGACGACCCGGGTTTCGAGCACGGCGGCACAGAGATGGAAGCGGAGGTGACCGTCGTCAACGAGAGCAGGGAGGAAGAACCGGAAGACTTCGGATGGCGGCCAGCCACGGGAAGCGAACTGTATCCGACATTCGTCCCCCTGACACGGCAGCACCCAGATCCCGCACCGGAAGGAGGGGAGGGGGGAAGAGGGGGCTTCGAGGGGGGGATGGATGTCAGGGGTTCAGGAGCAGAGGCAAGGGCAAGGGAGGAAACAGAGAGCGAGGGAGAGGAGGCAGAAGAAAAGATGAGTGATGACGACGACCCGAGATCTCCGAGTCTTTCCAGTGAATCAGAAGATTCACAGAAAGGAGCACCAGTGGCCAGGGCAAGGGGGGAGACTAGGGGGACACCCCAGGAAGATAGAGCCAGAGGGGACTCAGAGGGGAGCAGTTGGAAATCAGGACCAGCGTCACCGCCAGAGAGCAGGGAAGAGGAAGGGCGCCAGGGATCAAGCGCTGGCAGCTCACAACAGGGGGGAGGGCACGAGTCAGGAGTGGCCACACCTCCATCGGGAAGCGAAGAAACGGTCAGACGGAAGGTGGAAGGTTGGGCGCGAGTGCCAAGTTCAAATGCACAGGAAGGTGGCGCAGTAGGCAGCCCGGAAAGGGAGCCAGGTCCTAAAGCCCGCCGAAAGGAGGGAGAAGAGTCAGGGGGGTCAGCGTCAGCGTCAGAGGAATCCTGGAAGGAAGAGACCCCGGGGGGCAGAGGGACCCAGAGAAGAACAGTCAGGCGGAAAAGGTGGAGCAAGGCTAGGATATTAAGTTGGTGTACAAGGGGCGGAGACTCAGATGGAGCTTCGCCGATCTAACCATGAGACGTAGAGTTGCACGCAGCAGCTTGAGAATGGAAACTGTAACTCAATAAAGACTTTTATTTAATGATCGCTGGCTAGCGTGATCCTCTGTGAGCTAGGATCTGGAAGCAGCTCTGACACTTACGTATGATGCAGAGTTTCATGAAATATTCAGCGGGTTATATCCAATGCTGCGCAAATAGACTTTCACGAGCACAATGGGACTTTCTTTTCCCTCCTGCAGTCCCTCAATCTACTCCACAGGGTTCCCAAATTCTTCCCGGCGGTAAAAAAGGAAGGGAAACTCCACTTGTATGAGTGGAAAACTGTCCCACTTGGAATGGTAGGGTAGGAACAACCCAGGTGTAATAACAGGCATTCTGCGAGTATTGCTCATCCTTTTTCCTTTCTATTTATGGTAAGTTCTACCTATGTGGCCACAATCCCTTAAGCACTTCTGATTCACCTATGTGCATCAGAACCTGAGTTTGGACCCTGAACTAAACAGCTTGCACTGTGTGGTCACTCTCACATGTAAAATGGGAATATTAATCGCTCGTTCCATGGGCCCTTTAGATTCTGAGTGAGAGAAGGAAACGCCAACACCCACCTGGTCATTCTGGATATGGCTGGGTATAAATTAAAACAAACTTAAGTAATTTCTGTTTGTTTCTTGACACTTCTAAATTAAGGCTTCAATTCTATGCACACTTATTTGATAGTAATCTCCACTGAACCACAGTAGGGAGCCACCTCTGAGTAAACTTGCAGAAGGTTGCACTGCAAAACCATAACAGGAGCAAGACCACTTACTGATCTTTGTCTAATACGCAGAACGAATCCAGGAAAGGGAAATTAGCTGCAATGCTTTCAAAGTCTTCTTGAGAGATGTAGCCATCATGGTCATGGTCATAGTTCCTAAAAACAGACTGAAAAATGCAAGAAAATTATACAATGTAAAGTAAAGAGCAATAGATTATGACAACATAATTTCCCTTAAAATCAAAGCCAAGTATAATGATAGCAACCATTAAATGAAGAACATTACTGAAGGTCAGGTACTATATGCCCAATATCTTAAAGCAAAAACCAGCTTCTAACAACTGATTCATATCAAGAACTGATATGTCTGTATCATACTGAAAGATGATTCAACTAACCACTAAATGAAAACACACCTCCCCCTTCCCCAATATATACTCTCCTGTGCACTTCATTCACCAATCTAAGATCCTACTCTGGGTGTCCTTGCTGACTTGAGTTGAGCAGGAGTCTACCAGGAGCAGGGCCTTATCAGAGGTGACACCAACAATGTGGTACTCTGTGCAACCGAGGATGAAAGATAAACCTTCACATTTACTCAGAGGTAATTTGGACCTGATCCCTGGATCCTATTGGTGAGGACTCTGTAGGTCAGCTGCGGAGTAAGTGAACTTCTGCTTAAAGGCCCACCAACAGAAAGGTAAATACATTTATATATTCATTATGGATTTTAAATACTGCGCTTTCCAACCCCGCAGGGTGATTGGGGGTTGTTAATGGTGGGGGTTTGTAATAAAGGAGCTGCAGTTCATACATGCTGCCAGAGATACGGTTAGATCCTTAAAGAATTTGGAGCCCAGATCCAGATTTGCAGAAAAAATTGCACATGCCAATTTACAGTGGTACCTCGGGTTACATACGCTTCAGGTTACACACTCCGCTAACCCAGAAATAGTACCTCGGGTTAAGAACTTTGCTTCAGGATGAGAACAGAAATTGTGCAGCAGCGGTGTGGCAGCAGCGGGAGGCCCCATTAGCTAAAGTGGTGCTTCAGGTTAAGAACAGTTTCAGGTTAAGAACAGACCTCTGGAACGAATTAAGTACGTAACCAGAGGTACCACTGTATATGTATAGATGCTTCTGGGCAAATTAAGATGTCAGGGCTGGGATCTCACCTAGAGCACCAAGCCACCCTATAAGGTAGGGAGCCTGTGGTCCTCTGGTAGGTGTTGGATCCAATTCCCAGCAGCCCCAGAAAGCATGACCAAGGCTAGCGATGATGGGAGTTGTAGTTTAACTACATCGGAAGGACCACAGGTTCATCACCCCTGCGAGAAGTAAAAACAAAAACAAAAAAACTTAAGCTTCTAGGTTTGGGGAAAGGGGAGGAGATCTGGATCTCAGCACAGAAGTCCTGGAACTCCTTCCTGCCGACAATGCTTCTGGCCAGCTGCCTAGAAGTTTGACCAGAAGGCACCTTGGCACCTCAGTGCAGATGGAATTGCCACCTGAAATTGACTCCTCTTTGACAATGTTTGTAGCCAATTAGACCTATTGGACCCTGTAGAGTGATAATTATAGGGTGCATTAGTCCTCACTTCCACAGTGTGCTTTAGGCATGATTTCCCACATGAATTTAGATTCTGTCTAAAAAGAACTTTATGTTTATCATGTGCACACCATCACATGTGATGAACATGCACACACATCTGTTTGTCATGAGTGCATATGATGGGAAGATATAATTGTATAGTGGCAGCATCTATAGGCTGAAGGCATATGATGCAGTTCTGGGTCAGTATATGCCAGTATATGGGGTGCAGTATATGTCACACCACATACACTACCTGCGAAAGCAATATACATTGCCTCTGATTTATGGTGAGAGAGGTGTAGATACCACATGTGCTGAAGTGAACCTATGCACAACAGCACATGCCCATGGTTTCTATATGGCTTTCTACCTATGTAGCATATTCTTGCTTGTGAAGCAGCCCTAAGAACATGCACATCCCATGACCGATTTGCCAGTCATAGCTCATACCACTGGAATTGATTGATTTTCAAATATAATAACAGGAAGTAAGTTTTTCAACTTGTAAAACTGTGCTTTACGTTTTAAGCCTGCACCAGCACATTCACATACTATGCTAGACAATCCTATGCATGTTGAGGGACTGCATCCCTAATCCTTCACTGACGCCAGGAGTGGGGAACCTTTGGCCCTCTAGGTGCTGCTCAACTACAACTCTCATCAGCCCTGATAAGCCTCGCCAGGGATGACAGGAGTTGTAGTTCAGCAACATCTAGCAGGCCAAAGGTTTCCCGCACCTGCCTGACACCCATGTATACCTTGAGCAGCCACACAAGTCATTCTGAGCACTCTCTCAAATACTTACATCAACTAGTTTTTGGATGTGTTTGTTAATAAGGTTCGGGTCAGGTTTCGGTATGACTCCGGACGCCCATTCAAGTGGCACCACTGTCTTGTTAGGGGTTGTTGGAGAGGTAGGCTGCTAACAAAGAAAATAAAAAAGCATTTTTAGGACTCACTGTGAATGAAGTTGTGGGTGACTTCTGTTAAGTTGTGGGTGAACATATTAGACGACACAGCGATTCTTCAAACAGCTCTTGTTTATTCACAGGCCAGAACAGAACTGAACTGAAGGGTTCAGCCAGCCTCCTTATATAGAGCTCCACTAGAACGCAACAGTAACCATTTTCTGTAACTATCCAATCACTGAACGTCACTTTCAATCCCTTATTTGCATATGTGGACCTGAGTGAAAACTATCTACAGTATCCCCCTGCTGGCCCAGGGTGAGAACTTCAGCACATAACTTCTTAAAGGATGCGCAGCTTGCTGCAGAGCGAGTCCAAAGTTGTGTTTCAACTTTCACATGAGATATAGGCTATAAGTCATTACCCCTTATAGTAGTGCAATACTTAAGTTCTAGTCTAAGAAATAGATCACAAGTGAAGATAACGTTGCACCAGAAGGAATGGCTGCAGTGAAGATACAACATCACACTAATATGATTGTTCCATCGGCACAAGTGTTTCTGCTTGCCTGACAGAATGATCTCCACTCCCCCACCCCAAGTGCTCTCCTGGGTCCCCCCTCCAACTGGCAATGGGGGGAGGAGAGGCGGGAAAGCCTCTGCTGCACTACAGAAACCGCTTGGTTGAATCCCGCCCTGTGTCTGTTTGTTTTTTAACAATGTGACTCTGTTTCCTTCTCTCTCCGATTCCTTTGCATATTACTACAATGGAAGAATGAAACGGCAACAAGGCAGTGACCTTCAACAATGCCATCACTGTCCAGGGTGCCTGGTAATCAATGAATAATCAGTGACATTCTCCTCTAGAGTGTTGGGCACAGGTGAATATGCAATAAATAAACAAAAAGTATCGACAATCAAAAACGGCAAAACTTCTGAAGCAGGAAGCACATTTCATTTTTCAATTGCATATGCAGCAATGCAATTTTACTTCCAACATTTCCCCCTCCCCAATTTCTCAAACAAAAGTAAGATAAGGTCCCTTCGGATCATTTTGCATTCCCTCCCATCCTGCTGTGAATATTAATTAGGGGGGGGGGGAGTAGTGCTGGATCTTCCTGACAGATAAGCATTTCTTAAATAAATAAGAAAGTAAATATTACTAAAAAAAACCCAAGTATATTACAAAGTTATAACACTCCTAAACCCTAAAAAGTTACATACTGATTTTGAAGTCCTTGGCTCGAGCACCAGTGAGAGCTTATAAATATCATCTTCTGTGTGGTAGAGATCCAGGGAAAGCTAAGAGTCAAACCAAAATAATAATAATAATAAAAGCATTATTTTAATTACTGGGGTGCAACTAAAGAAGTGTAACAAAATAAGAGAAACATAACTCCAACGGCTTCAGAAGATTACAATTTTTCAACAGACACAGTTGTGGGGGGAGAGTCTGGGCAGTGGTGTAGGAAACCTCTTCGGCACCTGGGGCGGGGTGCCAACCACCCACAGGGGTGGGGCTAATGACCCAGCTGCGCGCGTGCGCCCTTGGCCCCTCTACAGCCGGGGGAGAGGCAGCAGGCAGACAGCACGGAGCCTGCGGATGCCCGAGACATATGGCTCAGGTGTGCTGCAGGACCCGCAGTGAGTGCTGCCCGCCATTTTGTCACCCCCCCTCAGGGTGACACTTGGGGTGGACTGCAACCCCTGCACCCCCCTTCCTATGCCCCTGGGGGGTCTGGGGTGCTTGATCCTTTCCCCACCCATGATTTTTCTGCTGCAAGGCCTCTGTGCAGTTCCAGATAGTGTTTGTTTGCAACTGCAAACATGAGAAGAAACAGAGGCTGTTTTGTATAGAAACTGTACTGAATGCCACAGTTTTTGGTGGAGATAACACCAAGGTTGCTATCTCCTGAACGTAGTCCAAGTCCGGCTACTTTTCTTCCTGCTTGCTTTTTGCCCCAGCGCAAAACCTTACATTTGCAAACAAATCTCAATACTCACAAACAGTGCTTATTTTCTCAATTTTTTTAAAGGGGTACTCTCATTTTCCCACTCATATTGAAATACTGCCCCTCAATGAGGCCAAACTTAGATTCACAAAATGTTTAGGGGTATGCGTACCCCTGCGTTCCCTCAGAAAAAAGCACTGTTCATAAACATAAATCACGACACAGAACAGAAATTGACCCACACATCTGCTTCAGCATCAGGTAATATTCAAAGCATAAAATCACAACGATCATATTGAAAGGAGGATGGTGATCTGCTATCTTTGACAGTTGTGCAGCAGAAGGAATTTTGGTGGGACAGATTGACAAGGGGTGCAAAGGGCTGCACCTGCAGAAATTCCCCTTTCCACACAACTGTTAAAAGTCAGAGGATTCGGGTCTCCCTTTCACTGACCACAGGGCCATTCCCCAAAATTCATTGTGCAATAAGAACACGAGAGCTGCATAGGCTGGATCACAACATGGCACTGCCTTTGGGTCTGATCCAGAAGCTCCAGCTAATGCAGAATGCTGCAGCTAGACTAGTGAAGGGGAAAGACTAACAGCAACACATGACACCCACCTGCTACTAGGTCAGGTTCAAGGTTCTTGTACAAAGCCCTGAATAACTTAGGTCAAGACACCCCAAAGACTGTCTTACTCTGTACACTCCAAGTCAATCACTGAGATCATCTGGGGGAACACTATTAGTGGTCCACCATGGACCAGATGCATGACTTATATCAATGAGAACTTGAAGTTATGCTTTCAGTTCTGTGATCCCAACTCTGTCAAACTCTTTTTCCTGAGTTCCAGATGCCTGGTTAACATTGTTTTATTTCAGGAGGACTTTGCATCATGAATGCTTTTCTGATGTTTTAAAATGTTCTATGTTCTTTGTTTAAACCCCTGAGGTATTAAATTTTTGAGGTTTTTGTTTATATTTTCATCATTGTAAGCTGCGAACAAGTCCTAGATGTTGAAAAGGGGGAGGTATCTGTAAAAATAATTATCCACCTTCACCAGTCTGGTGTCCTCTAGATGTTTTGAGCTACAAGGTCTCTTCAGCCCCAACCAGCAAGGAAATAAAGCACCATTTATCTTTTCTGCCCTCAGCTGAGTATCTTGGATCAGTCCTAAAGCTGATCATGTGACTCCTAGGGCTACTGCTGTGCTGCATAAATTGCATTTCCCCCCCTTTTGCTCACCTTGGTTTCTCTTCACATTAGGTAAAAATAAATAATTGAGCCAATCTTCAAAGCTGCCCCTGTTGGAAAAGGAGAGGGAGGCTGGCTTTCCAGCTTCCAGAGCAGCCTCTCTCAGCACTGTTCTACCAAGGCTTCCACACAAAAAGGTACCACTAATCAGAAAATTGACAGGAAGAAGGGACAGGTCACTGCATTTTGCAATAGGGAAGCTGAACACACGAGCCCCTTGACCCTGAGGAACAGTATGGCCTGAGTACTACATGATTTTGCGGGTCTCATATTTCCACCTAGAGTCATTCTGTGGAGAAGTGTGTCCCTTTTCTAGTTGATAGGAATCTATGTGCCTCACTCTCATACAGAGCAGCAGCAGCTCCAACATGCCCTGCTTTGTCCTTTGTACAGATTTTATATTTAAAAGTGACTTATCTGAGTTAGTTTCAGTCTGATTAAAAAGAACGTATTCACCACAGTTTTCACAGACTGTAAAAGCACCTGGGGCTTTCCAGATATTTGCATAGTTTCAGAGTTGGTACAGACCACAGCATACAAACTATTGTTCTGTGCTTCAGTGTACCGCCACTTTCCACACTAATTATAACTGTTAATTCATTTATTGGTTGTATAGTGCACCACCTAAGCAAAACAACATGGAGCCCTGCCTCAAACTGCTTTCAATCAGACGTTTGACAGCTGCGATGGAACAAGCGAAGGGGAAGGGTAGAAAGTGCAAGGAAAACAAGAGATGAATGTGAGAAAAAAAACACATTTACATCCTTTGTTTCTGATTTAGGGCCAAGGGACAACAGCCTTAAATTCACTTATTCTAAATAATACTGTTCTGAGTTTGGGGTGGGGAGTAGGAAGCCAAGACCCTTCTAATTTCTGGATACAGCAAGTGTTAAAATCTAAGCAAGGATTCGAATTCCTGGAATAGCCAGGCTAGCTTCCTGGTATGCTAATGGGTCATGAAGGTAGAAAAGGGAAATATGCTAATCCAAAAGTCCCAAGTCCCATCCATTTCAGGGTGCTTCCATTTCAAAGGTGGTTGAATAAAGATCCCACTGCACAACCCTTATTCCCTGAAGTGTTTCTTTGAATCCCAGGCTATGTCTTTAAACACTGTAAGTTTTGAAGTAGCTCGTGTTGATCCGAACCCACAGCCCCACTAGACACAGGGATGGAGGCCTGCATGTTGTACCAGCTGCAGTGGACATTACTTCTGCAATGCCGCCTCAATGCTAAAACTGATTAGTTTTGATTATAGGACAGGCAGTGGCAGTTTTCTAATGAGTCTCTGAAAGAATGGCCTTGAGTGTCTTAAAATTTATTATAATTATAATTATTATTATTGCAGTCCTGAAAATGTAAACAATAACTGCAACAAATTATCAGGGCAAGAATCCTCCAGGGAAGCTTCTCTGTATTTTGCTATAGGAGATACGAGGTTTGCTCTCACTAATGCTTTAGCAAAGCTGAAAGAAGCCCATTTTGCACTTCAGCTCCTTATACAGATTGAATTATATAAAATTCAGCAAAGCGCACGTCAACACCAACAGCTGCTGCCAATGTTCAGACTGCTGCAGTGACGTGAACTGCATGCAATCTTCCTGCAGCCCACTTTCCCCTTCAGTCATCTTGTTATTTTGCTGCAGCCGTATCTATCAGGGTGGGGAAAGTTTCAATGTATTTATATGAGCAAAGAATAGAATGGAAGAATACCAAATATCCAGATATAAAACTGGACCAAGGATTCCAGAGGAAACAAGAGTGTAAAATACAGCGCTCCTCATAATCTGAATTGAGCCCATTTGGGCAAGCTGCAGAAGGCTGCTTCTGAGCTGTTATTTATACTGTACTACAGTGTGAGAGCCCTGCCAACCTAGCAGTTTGAAAGCACATCAAAGTGCAAGTAGATAAATAGGTACCGCTTCAGTGGGAAGGTAAACAGCGTTTCCGTGCGCTGCTCTGGTTCGCCAGAAGCGGCTTTGTCATGCTGGCCACATGACCCGGAAGCTGTATTCCGGCTCCCTCAGCCAATAAAGTGAGATGAGCGCCGCAACCCCAGAGTTGGCCACAACTGGACCTAACGGTCAGGGGTCCCTTTACCTTTTACCTTACAGTGTGAGAGCAGAGGTGGAAATGTTACAAAGATAATAATCTGTTCCTTTGCTATCAACTGACATTCAGATGCTGAACATAAAATATTTATTTTTTAATATGGAAAGAGTTCTCTTGGCTTCCAGCTACAACAGCCACATGGACACCCTCCCTATTAAAGCTGGATCTCTCTGGCTACCTAACTATGAGAACCAACTGCATGGGGTGGATATCACAATTGCATCTTCATGCTTATGAATCTTTCTGGTCAGCCATTGCTGGAGAAAGAATGCTGAGAATGTGAACGCTGAGTCACAGGACAAGTTGGAGAGAGAACATGATGCTGGGTGGCCAGACCCTTTAAAGGGCCATGTGAGCTTGTGAGACCCCACAAGATCCCAGGGAGGATCAGACCCTCTCCTGGCCATGGAGGCTGCCTCGCTGCCCTTCACTTCAGTATTGGCATGGAGATGTGCCAAACTGTGAGTTGTATTAAAGGAGCTTCAGCTAACGTTGTGGTTCAGAAGGGAAAATGTGTGCCTGCAAAAATAATTGTGTGAAAGAAAACAGAGAGAGTACACCCAAATTTGTTTATTGTTCTGTTATGTAGCTTTCAATATTCATTCCCTGCCCTGCCCCATTGCTGTGACACACAAATTAAGACTTTAAAAAAAGGCTGAAAGAATTTTAATAAGCAAGCTATGCAGCAGTGCTGCTACTTGTGTGCATGTGTGTGGAGGGGCATATGCAGGGATGCCAACTTGAATAAAATCCTGAGGGGCCATTAAGCTTTGGCTTAGTGTGTTGCCCAAACCCAGGCTTGTGGTTCAGTTCTCTCCTTACTAACCATGAACTGGAAGCCATAGTTTGGTTTACCATGTTGTACAAACCAGGCCAATATCAGTGCACATTCAGCAGAGGGTGTGAATTTATTTTATCATACGACAAGGATAAATTATGTGTGCAAATTGTTCATCAAAGTTGTGAAATGAATAATCTACAACGTAAAATGAAGTATTTGAAGAAATGAAGTAAGTCTCTTTGCAGGTTAACTCCCACCTAGCTGGTATCTGAATATTCTCACGTCTTTATCATTTTTATTTCTCTCTAATTTATTTGGGTTTTTTTTCCAGAAAATGTGCAATCTGTTCTATTAGTAAGTCTAACAAATTCACCCCTGCCTTTTACATCTCCTCCTTGCCCTCAAGGAGACAGTGATGGAAGGAAAAGGAATGTTTTCAAATTCAAATTTAACGGAACTTACTGTTAGCAGGTTAATTAAATCCATGTTTGGCTCAAGATGGTGAGAAGCAGTCTGCAGGGAAACCAGCTCACTCAAGGTGACTGAAAGCTGCTGCATTTTTACTATGTTGACTTTGTTCTCATTGATCCAGTCTGGAAAGACGACATGAACAGCTATCAGGTCCTTCAGGTGGACTCCTAAGATTGGGATTTTGAAGCCAACACAATCAGCAAAAGCTTTGCGGTAGCTGCAGTAGTTCCCATTGGAAGAGACTAGCTCGGTCATTTCGTTCCAGTCCTGTAAACAAGGTATAGAAGAAGCAAAACTCCGCAAAAGCATCCTTAACATTGCTTTGATTTATCTTAAAGAGGCAGCGCTTAGGAAAATCATACTGGGAGGACTGGAAACCTTTTCCTGGGGGGGGGGGAATGGTGGTGAGGGGCATGATCCAATAACAGAAGCAACTCACACGATTTCTTCCAGCACATTTTTGAGGAAAGATCATAGCTCAGAAGGAGTTCACATAGTTTGCATGCAGGAAGTCCAAGTTCAATCACCAGAACCTCCAGTTAAAAAAGAGATAGTGGGGTGGGAAAGAATCCTGCCCAAGATGTTGGTGAGATGCTGCTAATAAACAGACTGGGCTAGATGGGCCAAAGGCCTGACTCAGTATGAGGCACCTTCACTTGTTCTCAGTCTCCCTTATTCCAGTAAGAAAGGACATCTTTTTGAAAGATTACATTTGAGTTTGCTCATGTTCCTCTATATAATATTTACACAGACGTTGAGTCCATTACAAGAAAGGTGCTGTCATACCTTTGAAACTTCTGAGGAAAGGTGAGAATGAGTTTCTTTGAGACGTGAAATAGAGCTATGGCTTAGTCCTCCCACAACAGCCATCAGGGTATTGAAATTTTGAAGATGAAGAAGTTTCTGTAGAGAAATTAGACACATTGCTTACTTGTTGATGAAATGTTACCTGTTTCATTGTTCTAACAAGCCAAATGTATGGCTCTATCTGCAATCATACACACGCTTACTAGATAATCCAACTGATAATAACAAGCAAAGGTCCTGCCAACCTAGCAGTTCGAAAGCATGCCAGTGCAAGTAAATAAATAGGTACTGTTGCGGCAGGAAGGTAAACGGCACTTCCGTGTGCTCTGGCACTCGTCACAGTCCTCTGTGCACCAGTAGCGGTTAAGTCATGCTGGCCACATGACCCAGAAAGCTGTCTGTGGACAAACGCCAGCTTCCTTGGCCGGAAAGCAAGATGAGCGCCACAACCCCATAGTCACCTTTGACTGGACTTAACCACCCAGGGGTCCTTTACCCTTTTACCTTATAGTTATTTGTTCCAATGTGCAAGGCCTAGAATAATAGCTCTTGACTGTTGGCATGGTGCCTGATGAGAACTATGTTAAAAATGAAGGGCAAAAAATTGTTTGCCAAACTGAATTTCTTTTTTCTCTCTTCAAACTATCCTAGTAGAGATATTAATAAATGAACTTTACTGGGACATCCCCAAACCCACCTAAATGTGTAAATGATGAATTCTTAGCTGGAATAATATTACCAAAATCCTCTAATCTTGAATCAAATATTTTAGAAGTTCCTATCAAGAAGCAAACAAAACTAATATAAACCTTATGAACAATAAATCACCCATGACAGTAGGATTCACCACTGTATTTTATAAGAAAATTGAAGAATGCATAGTTCAACAATTAATATGCATAATAATGCCATAGCTACAATTAAGTTGTTACAAAAGGCATGAGCAGAAGCTGAAATGGTAATTATAGCCCATTTAGGTACAGATCTCTTACTCTAAGGTTCAAAGCATCCAAAACTGGACAGCTATCATAGCAGAAAGGCTTAACAAGTTGATAATAATCAAATAGGCAGCACTTATTTTCTCTATGCAGAGAAAAGATTTGATTGGCTAGAGTGGAAGTTTTTGCACTGGAAAATTTTAATACAGGAGAACAATATCTTTGATATACAACAAATCTACAGCAAGAATTTACAACAGCAAATCCCTTTCACAGTCAATAATTTACAGAGGTACAAGAAAAGGATGTCCTTTGCCACCAGCACTGTTTGTTGCCTTCCCCACCCCTTCCCAACTAGCCATTTATATTAGGAACAATATCAAGATACCTGGAGTAACACTGGGATAAACAGAATGTAAACATAATCCTTACTATGAACACTGTATCTGGGCTTCCTACATACCCTCTTTATTTTGGACCTCCATACCACAGTATTTCATTCCAAGGTCATTATTACCTGTGCAACATTGATGAATTTTGTGATTACTTCTGCCCTTTGCTGAGGGGTTGGTTTGCTAAGGACCATCAACTGGACCCACTTGGAGATGCCATTAAATAAAGCGATTGATCTTTCCAGAGTTGGGTTGTTCTCCAGGCAACCATGGATCACATAGCTCTGATAATCTGTAAACTAGACAAATTCATTGTTATATGGCTTTTCTAAACCACAAAAAGGACATATACTGGAGTAGATCAACATTCCCTGATAAGATCTATAACTTAGGAAATCTGACCTTTAAAAAAAAAAGTCCTCAGTGCACATAATTTAATTATTGTTTGATGAACACTGCGCATCCTTGAAGGACAGGGAGCACTACTAGCTTTCATTTCTGTTTGGATGAGGAAACACAGTGAAGCCTTGTGGTATCTTTGCAATATTTCTTTTCAAAAATGAAACCTGAGCATAAGCAGAAGTCCTTGTGCAGGGCTTACACTTATGGGACTCATTAGCTGAATCCCACCCACAGATCTGCAGCTTGCCAGCAGCAAGCAGCACGAACACCTTGATCCAAGACATTAGATCCTCATGGAACTTCCCCATTTGTTTACAAAGGATGCCAACAAAACCACCAATGAAATACAGAAAACGTCTGTAGACACAAAGGTGCCTGATGATTTGATGGTGGTTCTAAGCAGTTCCCTTGTAAAAACTATGCAGATCTTTAAGGATCTGTGTTTTGGATCCATATTTTTTTTATCACAGTAGTGCTGGAAAGCATCCGATCCATTATTTTCATGGCTCAGTTAATGGGACACATGTGACCTGTGATTTGTAGGTGATTTGGAGGGGGAAACTCATTAAAAAATAAGCAATTTCAACAGGATCTACTTTACTGGATCCAGTTTGTGTGTTTGCATATGCACACCTCCTCTCTCATAGACACAATATCCCCCAACTCCTGTAGCACCCCCATTTCTGACAGCCGTCTCACAATCATTCTGTTTTTCCTCCCCATGTCTCCTACATCACTCTCCTTTCCATCTTACACTTTCAGTCATTCCCCTTTCTGTTCAGCGCATCAGGTGCCAAACTAAACCTTGAAAAGTGCACCAAGCCGAAAGAAGAAGTAGAAAAGAGCACTGCTGTTCTTACTTCCTCTTTCACCTTTAGGTGCTTTTCAAGGTGAAGGTAGTGGTAAGATAACCACTCTTTCCACATCACAATGAAGGGAGAAGTAAGCATGGGGGCAGGGAAGGTGTAACAGGTTTTGTGGGTGGAAGGAAAAATAAGGGTGCCTACAGGCACTGCACTGATGACCCCAGAATGCTACATCCAACAAGCAATGAGTAGACACGGATCAGCCAGCACTGAGGCTGTATACACACCATTCATTTAAAGCGCATTTAAATATCTTGACTTCACTCAAAGAATCCCAGGGAATGTAATTTGTTAAAGGTGCTGGGAATTGTGGCTCTACAGCTACAGTTGCCAGAAATCGTTGGGGGAAGTAATGCACGTGGTGTTACGTGGTTTGAGATTTGATGTAATGTATATCCAGAGTCATGGAAATGGGCAATAGGAGCTGTAAAGCCCAAGTGCCGTAAGAAATTGTAGGCTTCTTACCGAGATCCTTCTGAAAGATTTATGCTCCAGAAAAGTGAGGTGCTCGGCAAGCTCAATGGGTTCCAGGTGATCAAACAGCAAACAAGCTTTTCCCTTCTTGGAAGGTTTTTTCCTTTGTGTGACTCTCCTCATCCAGTCATAAGAGGGACTGCAAGAAAGAATGATGAAGCCACTTTCAGGATCTGACACCCAATAATACAAACATGGAACTAGAACCCAGTGATGGCACTGCCAAAAAAACCCTGCATTTTGTTTGTGTGAAGTCAAACAGTGATATCTCCTTCAATTTAGATGTTCCACAAAAAAGGAAATAAAAACCAATTTAGCTATGTCTTACCTAAACAGAGAACTGTTTTGAAACTTTCTGAAGACGAGTCTGTAAGAATAGCTGTTGGATCAGAACAAGGGCCCATTACATCCAGCACCTCAGTTTCTAATGGTAGTCGATGTCAGTAGCAGCCAGTGAGGCAGTGTGTGTATGGGGGGCACCATTGCTCTCCTGTCTTTCCAACACAGCAGACATGGGTGAATGCATAGTGAGAGTGGAGGGGTGAGGAGCTTTGTCCCATGCCATGAATGGCAGCAAGTGTCAGACTGGCTCCTTTACAATTTGCTGCAGTGGGCCAAGTTCCCCACAACTCCCTCTTCCCTCTCGGTAAGCGCCAGAGGCTCATTGTGTTGGGAAGACAGGAGAGTAATGGTGTCTCTCCTGTGCCACCTCAACAGCTGCTGCTGCTGGCTGGCCTGGTCCTTCCTCCAGGTGGTGCACAAATCCAGGGCATGAAGGCAACAGCTCTCTTTCTTTCTTTCTTGTTTGTCCCCAGCAAATGGCATTCAGACATATATTACTTCTGAACCTGGTGAGTCAATTTAGTTATCATTGCTAATAGCAGTCAACTGAAGTAGCAAACACAGAGTTCTACTTCATTACACATCAGAGAGACACGTTCCAAATTTTGTATTTATTTTAACTAGTGGCTTTTTTCTAATAAAAAAAATAACACCACAAAGAACAAGAAGAGGAATTTTAAAAAATGTTACAATGATCAGTACTGGGATGACAAGTTACCTAATTATTGTTCTCTCCCACCTCCTTTACCCTTTTTGCTGTTTTGCCACGGCTGTCAATATCAATATTCAATCTTACTAGTCCTGGCTGAATAATCAGTCCTCACAGATGGTAATCCTTACATGCTAGAGATATCAATAAGATGGATGTGCTCTTCATAACCTAGGTGGCTGGCTAGTTCTTGAAACTCCTCAGTCAGACGAACCAAACCAAGGTCCAGATTGAATTCTGCAGGAAATTCCAAAATCCAGTATCTGAAATCATGACAGCAGAGTTATTTAGATATCAAGCCATGGAGCAACTTTGTGCTAAAAGCCTAACTTACTCCACCTTTTGGGAAATGAGCCTCCCTTAAATCAAATGAATTGACAGCTCGGTTGGAGAGAACTTTGGGCCTTGAATTGCACTGGCGGCAGTAGTCCTTTGGGTGTGGGTTCATCCATCACACACTGGGGTAATGATGGGATGATCCCTAACCATGAAAGCTTTCCCTGCCATGCAAACATTTATAGTCTCTCAAAACATTTCTATACCACCTAGCACAGAAATCTTGGGGTGGTGTAAACAAATGGGGGGGGGGAGCACATCCATATTAAAATCATCAGAATTCTGAGTTGTTCTCCTCTAAATTCTACTGATTTTAATAATATGTGAAGTTCTAATAAAATGTATCTACTGAAATTAACCACCACAAAGGCGTGGGAGCAAAAGCAGGTTTTCAAAAGAGGACACAAAGTGTTTTTTTAATTATTCAGAAAACATACAAACTTCCAAGTGGAGCAAAATTGCATTTACCTCATGAAGTAGCAGATTTTTAAGCGAATTTCACTGCAGTTTTCCCCACTAGCAGCTCTATATGTAGCTTAGTTAAAGAAAAAGCCATGCCTTTTGGTTTCAGTGGCTTTCTAAGGTTCCATTTTCTTGTTCAATTAAGCACTTGATAAAATGATAAACACTACAGTGGTGCCCTGCAAGACGAATGCCTCGCAAGACGGAAAACCCGCTAGACGAAAGGGTTTTCTGTTTTTGAGTTGCTTCGCAGGACGAATTTCCCTATGGGCTTGCTTCGCAAGACGAAAATGTCTTGCGAGTCTTGAGATTTTTTTTTTCCGCTCCCCCCCCCTTTATCTAAGCCGCTAAGCCTTTAATAGCCTTTTAGCAGCTAATCCGCTAAGCCGATAAGCCTTTAATAGCCGCTAAACCGCTAATAGCATTGCTTCGCAAGACGAAAAAACCGCTAGACGAAGACACTCGCGGAACGGATTAATTTCGTCTTGCGAGGCACCACTGTATATTCAACACAGCACTTGGTTTTGCAAGTATATTATATTTTTATTATACCCTGTCTTGGTGCCATATTGTGATGGAAGTGTGGACAGGAGTATTTTAAATAAGATAAACCAAACAGAATAATGAAAAAGTCACCAAGAAAATGTCTAGAATACAGGAGGCCAATTAATTTGACCCACTGCTAACATTGGCCATTAGTCTCCAGCAATACAGCAAGTCTTTCCAAAATAGCCATTCTATAATGTATAGAATGCATACAATGGTGTATACACCATTCCTTCCAATGATGACCAGTTTGAAGTCAAAGGAGAAAATCCAAGATTATTCAAGTTCATTGCTAAAAAGCTATCTACACTGAAATCATACAAGTAACTACTATTCAATAAATAGAGTATCCAAAAGGATATAGGGAGAGAAGTTTTCCTGCCAGTTCTGTGGATGGTAGATACCATCGGTGCATTAAAAGGAAGGTTCGTGGCAGATGACTGTTGCTCAGTTCCCCTCTGTGATCTGCAAAAACAGATATATAACATTCCAAGGTGGATAACGTGCATTAATGAATGGTACCATGTAAAAATAGGCACATTAAAAAGTCAAATGGACATCTCTCTCATACACACACACTTTCTAAAGTGATATTAGGAAAGGTAAAAAAAATATAGCTTACTATCATTAGCAGTGAGATGAGCACATTTATAAAGAAAGAATAACTCACCCATGATATCAGTATAAGGATGTGTGTACACCAGCTGTTTTTCCAAGGTGACACGATTTTAACCTCGGGAGCATTTTGTGCCTTCATGTCTTGAAGGTTGCTTCACACATTACATTTTCCCTACACAGTGGTAATATTTGTGTAAGAAACAGCATGTTCTGCAACATTTCAACTGAGGTGAGAGTATCCTTTTTACCACAGCAGTTGATCATGCCACTATCCCTCTCAGCAAACATGCAACAAAGAAAACACTACAAACGATACACAGAAGTTTCCTTTATGCAGGAAGAATGAAATGTGTGAAAAGGATCAAGATAATAACAGTTCTACAAACCCTCGATTAGTCTTGCTAAATATTTTATAACGTCTCTCTTCCAATCCATTGTCCAAACTAACATTTTCTTATCCTAACTTTTTTCTTTAAAACAAACAAACAAACGAACAAACAAACTCAGCTGACTTTGCAGCATTCAACCCATTCACATCCAGCCCCAAGCAGCATCTTGTTAATTCCCCCCCCCCCTTTTCTTGTTTGGCAATGGGTTGACTTTGCATAGGCTCAGCAACTTCATAGTCCACCTCAGGATTTCCCATCTTCCTCCCCTCCCCCCCAAAATAACCACATCCAGATTACTATGATTATACATGTGCCAATAGCACACATGCAGCATTATTTCAGGGGAGGGGAAACCCACCTACTCAAGAGACCAAAATCTCTACTAGGATGAATTACATTTTTACTAGACCATTCAAGGGTCTCTTGTGGCACCTGAAAAGACTAAGCACTTTTTTTATGGCATAAGCTTTCATGGACTCAAGGCCATTTTGTCAGATCCGACAAAGTGAGTTCACAAAAGCTTATGATGGACTTGGGGAAAAAGGAAGACTCATACCGAACATTTTAATGCAGGTGCTTAAAAGTTCATCCAACGTTGCGGCTTTCCCAAGTGTATTGGACCCCATCGTCCTTTAATTGTTAAAAGAACGAATACACTTCCACCACATCAGAGAAGGGCAGCAGCGGTGGCAGCAGTGGCAACCGAGGCTCCATTAGATGTCTGTCAGTTGCATTATCTGTACCACTTCACCAGAAAACTGGAAAAAGAAATAAGGTGGGGAGGAGAGAGAACCAGACTGCAGTTTTATATGTGGGCCAAACATTTATGGTTCAGCTCATCTTTTTAAAGATGATGATGATGATGATGATAATAATAATTAATAATATGCCCATACAAGAAGTGAAATGCAACTTCTCAGCAGAACCAGCTCTTCTTGTTTATATATCTACACCAGGAGCAAGGAACCTTTTTCAGACTGAGGGCTGTATTCTCTCGTAGGCAACGTTCCAGAGGCCACATGCCGATCGCAGGCAAGGACAGGACCAAAAGTCAGTGTGGCAACAGATATGACTTGTACCTTTTGAGAGTAGCCTCCATTATGGCTTCAAATCTCCCTCTCCATCTAAGTAAGCAAGAGGCATTATCACAGTTTGTGAACATATTCCAGTCGGGCAAAAGCACTTGCAGATTGGGGCTGGGGAGCACAGTGGCTGCGGGGAGGGGGAGGGCCAGGGGAAGTGAAACCCTTCCCCAATCTTAATCTCAGTATTTTAAAAAAGCTCTTCTTTCTTTCTTTCTTTTGAGTAAGTTGCTAGCATTTGTAAAACCTGACATATCAGGAAAAATGTGCAGGCACTATCCTTCTCATTTCAATTCATTTGCAAGAAACTAGACTGCTCCTCCTTTCAGTGTTTTAGTTTGCCCTCCCCCAAGAGTCCCCGCAGATGCCCATCTGGGGCTTGGGGAGAGTGGCCATGGCCTGAGGAGAACCCTGAGGGCCACAGGTCCATGGGACAGAGGTTCCCCACACCTGAGCTATACCATTCAGGTAGGATTGCCAGCTTCCCCCACCCTGGCAGGACTGTGACTTTAAGAGCAATGTGATGGGAGAACCAGAAATTTAGTAAGCAAAACTTCTGATAGTGTAACAGACAGGAGAAGCTTTGCCTGCTATATTTTTGCTCATTAAGCAGCTGTTAAAAGTTGTGGGATCCCAGGCAGGAGAAAAGTTGGCAACCTTCAGGTTGTTCTGTCTCACACACATAAAAGTACAGGCTGTGAGTACCAAAAGGACAGCCAGGAATTTCCACCTGTAAGATTGTTCCTGGCTTTGGGACTGGCTTAGTTCTTGGGGACGGGGGCCTACATTGCTACATATTCAGTGCCTCGATTTTGCACAGCACCTTTTCCAGCAATCTAGCAGGACTGTGTTATTTTGCTTTATGTCTTGATCTCTGCCTATAGTGTTTTGTTCCTGGTGCTCAGGAGTGTTTTCTTTCTACTGCCCATTCATCTCCCCAATTGCAGCAAAGACATTATCAGCCTCCAGCTGAATGGAAAATCCATGTGTTGTTTCTAGCAACTCCTAAGTGGGAGCTGCCACTTCACACATTCCTGGCCTGCTGCTGCTGCTGACGGGTTGTCCATTCTCCCTCTCTCATGGAATTCCACTTACTCGGTAAAAAAACAAAACAAAAACATGTACAAATCACAGAGGAGCTCATACACTGTAGAGACAGCATCGAATAGAGGGAAAGGCCAAAAACCACAGAAAAATAAGTAGTGATGGGGAGATAACACATTTTAATATGCCCTTGCTAAGGACTGCAATCTTAGATCTAACCTCTTAGTAACTGGCAAAGGGGAAGGAGATGCTAGTGGTTAGAGCACTCCCCCTGAACATGTAAATGTAAGGCTCTGTTTTGGGCAAAAATCAACCAAGCCTGGCTCCTTTCCCTTCATTTATTCTTTGCTAAGTGCTGCTTTGGAAGCTAGGGTCAGAAATGTTGTACAAAATCAGATCCTCTGTTTCACAACAGTTAAAGATGCAGGACGGCTCAGTGTAGCAAGCTGCCTTATATAATATGGTATACAATGTCATCTTTATTGGTGCTAGGGTTGCCATATTTTGAAGAGCAAAAAAGAGGACACATTTGCCAGTTTTTAACTATGGATCTCCTATGACGACTTTCATTTTGCATACCCATGGAAAAGAGGACTTGTCCTGGAAAAAGAGGATATATGGCAACCCTATAATGGCCCATCTAGCGGAGTATCAGTTACACTGACTGGCAGCAGCTCTCCAGGGTTTCAAGGCAAGGGTCTCTCCTAATCCTACCTAGCAATGCTTGGGATTGAACCTGGGACCTTCTACATATGAAGGAGATGTTCTACCACTAAGGAATGTCCATTCTCAGAAGAGTGGCAGAGGGCATGCTTTGGTTGTAGATGGTCCCAGGTTGAATCCTGAGCATCATCAGCTCAAAGGATCTGAGGGCCAAACTAGACATGACAAAAGAAATATGTGACTACATCTCCACTCACAAAAGTTTACAAAGAGCAGCTGTTGGTGGGATGGGTTGATCTGGATCGGGACTGTGGCACAGGGTAGGGGAATTGACCCTTTCCTCCTTGATGCTTCCCCCAATGAAAACTGCCCCCCAAAGCTGTTGTTTGCTATGATATATTTTCCCAAAGTGTGCAAATATATTTTTCCTATCTGGGCTACTGGAAGCTGTGGGGAGGGGAGGAGATTTTCATTGAAATGGAACAAAAGGAATAGTTCACGCAAACACACACATCAAGGTCTCAATCCAGAACACTCAACTACAATAAATTAGTGAAAATCATTTGTTTGCAGCTCGTATGCAATAGATTTTTGCTGTTCATCAGATTGTTAGGAGGGTACATAGGTACTCCAACTGCAATGGAACGGTGAGAAATACTCAGCTGCTAAAAATAAGGAAAACGTAGCCCATGTTTAAGCAGCAACTTTTTATTTTATTTTAAAAAAAACTTTTAAAAAATGTCTTCCAAGTGATGCAGACATGTGGAGGGAACAGAGCACCAGGCAATAGTTCCTCATAATGTAATCAACACTACTGACAGCAATGGGAGCTCTCCAGGGGCAGCCCTACTGTTAGACAGAGTAGGGCAGCTGCCTTTTGTGTCAGGTGCTGGCGAGATGCTAGAGGGCAGAGCTGCCATTGTGCCACCCACCCTACCCTACCCTTTCTTAGCTAGCCTATTTTCCTCAAGTGTGACAGAGAACACTGCTCCACTACCAGCGTTGAGGTACAATTCAGCTTAGTCTGGGAATATTATTATTATTATTATTATTATTATTATTATTATTATTATACCCCGCCATCTGGCTGGGTTTCCCCAGCCACTCTGGGCGGCTTCCAGCAAAATGTTAAAATACAATAATTCATCAAATATTAAAAGCTTCCCTAAACAGGGCTGCCTTCAGATGTCTTCTAAAAGTCAGATAGTTATTTATTTCTTTGACATCTGATGGAAGGGCATTCCACAGGGCGGGCACCACTACCAAGAAGGCCCTCTGCCTGGTTCCCTGTTACTTCGCTTCTTACAGTGAGGGAACAGCCAGAAGGCAAAGATTATGTATGTGGTACAGGGCAGGAAAGAAAAAAAATGCCATTTTGTCCTTTGTCATGGGCAACAACGCTTTTTGAGACAAGCCTTCACTTGGATGAAGGATCCATTTCCCCAGCAACTCCACACTGCGGTTTGAATGGTAGGAAAATGGAGTTCTCCTACAATAATCTGGGGCAATTTTGCCTAGATTGTGCAAAAGGTTTGTTACCATTTTTTGTTACTTCTGGGAAAAAAACATAGTGTGAAAATGTTCTGGGAAAGGGATTATTATGTATTACTACTAATACCGCTACACAGATTTCTATTCTGTCTTTTAGGGCGCATACCAGGGTGGGGGAACTTGCAGCCCTCCAGATGTGTTGAAGTCCCATCATCCCTGACCATTGGCAGTGCAGGTTTGGGCTGATGGGATCTGGAGCTCAATAAACATCTGGAGGGCCACAGGTTCCCTACGCCTAGTATATACCCTCCGAAGGCACTTCACGCTAAATTAATACAACATAAACATTCCAAAATTTGGAACAGCTGTATAAAAACACACACATTAAAATCGTAGAAGGGAGATCTGCCCTATTCAGAACCAGACTCTAAGAAGATACACTTAGGGCCCATTTTCATCACTGTCTGGTTTCACTTCCCATGACCCTGACACTATATTAATGAACCGAAAGGTCTATAATTTTCTGCCAATCATTTAACACTTCAATGTAATTTTGGAACAAACTGAATGGAAAAGTCACTGGTTTTTACACTGTTATGATGCTAGTACTTTGGGAACAGTCTTTAGATAAGACCAATTAAAGGAACGTGACCAATGGGTCGTTTCCAGGAAGTTCTCAAGCAGGGCACACAGGCAATCGCCTTCCCATGCTATCTGCCAGCCCCCCACTAGGAGCATGATGGTAACACCACGCACCCACCCAAAATATGAGCAAATATTAAATGGCAGTAAGCCTGGTGCCTGTTGCAAGCTAGTTTTCCCTTCTCTGTATACTAGTTATGCAAATGTTTCCTGAAGTGCTCTCAAGCACAGTTGATGAAATAGGGCATTTCTGCTCATTTCATTTTTATTAACCAAAAGTCAGTGCCCTTCCATCTGCCTCCCCACCCCCCTCACACCACAGCTCCCGAAACTGTGCTGCTTTGAATGAATTCCTTTGTAAACAGCAGCGGGACAGCTAAAGTGAAATACAAAGACGACATTACATTGTGACCCACTTCGTAACGTGACAGGGAAACAAAATCATCAGACCATTAACAGGGGACACACACCCTTCCAAACTAAGACAGGTTTTTACACCTGTAATTGTTTTGCAGAAGGGAGAACTTTCCCAGGAGCAGCTTCTCCATCACTGCAACACCACCTCTGTCCTCTCCTGAACCTGGCAAGCCAAACCGTCAACTATTTTATTCAACTTTACCTTTTCCTCCTTAAAGCAAAACACAGCAAGGCAGGTCCCCATTTTATAACACAAAGGAGAGTCTTGCTAATAATGGGTCCTGGAAAAGACTGCTGTTTTTGGAACTGGATCAGTGAAGTGGTGACAAGCTGCATCTCAGCTGCACGGGGATTTTGCAAGACGCTTGAAGAGAAAGTAGGAAGCAGTCCTGGCTTTATAAAAATGCAAACACACGCCCAGCCTAACGACAACAAGGAAAATTACTTACTGTACTTCGTTCTGCGGAGGTATTCAACACAAACATCTCCCTTCTTTGTCCAGCTGCCAAGTGTTAAAGCATAAATGAGCAGCTGTTTCCTTCAAGCTGGGGTTGTGTGTCTTAACTAGTCACATGCCCCCTCTGATAAATCTCTCTGTTGTGCCAAGAGGTCAGACTCTCTGAAGATCATTATTCCCCCCTCCCTGCCACCCCGCATTAAAAAACAACACCACCACTAAAACACAATTCTTTTCTTGACATGAGACTTTGCTAAAACATTTGAGTGGAACGTGGGCCAAGTCCCACAATTAGGATATTAAATCACCCATTAAAAATAATAAAATAAAACTGATAACCCTCATCAGAGGGCAGGACCAGTTAGGATGGAAAGTTAAACATTCTACTGTAGTTTGACCTGTGTGTTTTGTTTTTCCATCTGGTACTAAAGCATTCTTGCATCACTGGTTGGGTGGTAGCCAAACTTCAGAAGGACTTTGCTGTGTGTTCCCCACCTTTAGGAGGGTAAGGACTTCACAACATGGCACATTAAACTTGTGCTGCCTTTTCTGGTGTGATTTGCTTTGAAGCGGGACATTCTGCTCCACACTTTCCCAATGAAAGTGAGAAACAATGCCCGTTTCTCCACTGGGGAACTTATGAAATAAGAGATCCTGTGTAATCCTGTTTCCAGTTCCTTATCTATCTATTTAAATTTGTTAGTCGCTTTATCTTGCCCAGGGCACCCCAAAGCAACTTACAACCAACCAACCAACCAACCAACCAAAACCCTCACAGAGAATTTCTTCTCCATCCCCAGCTCAAGACACAGGTACAGAAAAACCCACAGAATTTAAGGCACTACAGTCTCTGGGCTAGAGCCACAAGGAAAAACACCCACACCCAAAGAGGAAGGGAGTGGCATAATGCCTAAGCTTGTCTGACCAAGCTTAGGAAGCCTCCATGACAGCCAGGGTGGGGTGGGGAACTCTTTGCAGCCTGGGGGCCACATTCCATTTTAGGTCACCTTCTGGCGCAGCTGCATACCAATGGTGGGGATGACCAGACACACATCACTCCATCTGGGTATCATCACAGTTCAAGGATACATTCCAGCTATGCAAAAGCATGTGAGGAAGGCACAGAGAGAGGTATGACCTATGGGCATGGCCTGGGCAGAGTCCCAAGAGATGTGCAGAGAACCCTGCATTCAGCCCCCAAAGGCCTCAGGTTCCCAACCTCTGTGCTAAAAGCAAGCAAAGGGCCTTTATGCAGTCTGTACCGTTCTGTATTTGAAGGCATTCTCTCCTTGAAGGCCTGCCGGATGCAAATGCTCTGGACTGAATGATACAGAATCCTATGAGGGCAGAGCAGAGACCTCAAAACTGTTCAGCAACAGTTAACACCTGGTTAGCTGACAGAGCAAGACACACAGGTCACCTGATCACCATCTTCCCCACTGTTGTAGAAAGCAGCATTTGCAACTGGTATGCAAATCTGTGTCCTCCTTTTCAGGATGTATTTCCTCTTTTTGGGCAATGCATAAATGACTATTCTAAGAGTAGGTAGAAGGACTCTGCCTAGGTTTTAGCTGATTCTGGTTGAGAAGTTTCCCTGGGCTGTGTAAGGCAAGCTTCAGCTTTGTTCAGCAACCTTGCTTCCAACCTGTGGACTTTCAGATGTTGGTGAACTAAAGCAGCATCATTCCTGACCACAGGCTGTGGCTAATGGAAGTGCAGCCACACCACAAGGGCCACAGGTTCTCCATCCTTAATGCCTCAACAACTAGGCTCTGGAGGCTTGTCTGCACAGCTGTGTCTGAAGCGTGGTTAGGTCAAGTACCAAAAGGTGACACTTATCATTTTGGCGTGATAAGCTTAGCTGGTCACCAAAACACTGTCTTTCTTGGGACATGCATATTTAAAATAGTGAAATATGGCTGAACTCTAAACATGGATGCTCCCTTCTCACAATTAAGAGATGAGCTTTTAATTCATTACATTCTAAATCATCTTGTACTTTCTACCTTTCATAATGTGTCAGTTTGTTTGAATTATTCAGTCAATTCAGGAGAAGAAGTTTCAATTGATTAATTGAACAATAAATTATATATCACTTGATAAAACTTCTTAGCTGTTTACAAGAGATAGTAAAATTATTTTAAAAACAGTTAAAAAACAACCAAAACATTAAAAATTAATTAAAACTAGCAGTAAACAAAGCAACATCTAGCTAGGACTGACTAAACAAAAATGTTTTCAGCAGACACTGAAAAAATACAGTGAATGCACCTGCCTAATGTCAATAGTCAGGAGTTTCAAAGTGTGGGTGCTGCCAACCTAAAAAATCATTTTCTTAAACTGTGGAACAAGTAGTATGTGGCCACTTCTGCAAATTGAAGCAGTTGATTGGGCACATATGGGGCAAGGCGATTCCACAAGTAAACTGGTCCATGAATCAGTGGATGACCAACCCCATTATCAGACCATTTCCAGAGACTTATGGACTTCAGCTGGATCTAGACACATCAAAAAATGTTTTGGGAAAACACGTTGTAAAGCTCATAAAGGGAAATTATGAAGGATCAAACACTACACCGCCATCTAGTGTCACAGTGTTATAACGCATTTTAAATACCTTTTTTAAAAAAAAAACTAGTGTGGCTGAGTTCTTCAATATATTTCTGAATACTCTGATTTTCCAGTGGACAGAACTAGCCTTCCTGCTGAAGCCCTCATCTTGCTACGGAACAGTGACATGTGGAGGACCAAAGATATAGTGAAGAGTTGGTGCTGAAGCAAATTGGTTATGTACTAAGCAAAGCACCTATTCTTGTACTGTAACACCGTGACCATGTAGGTGAAATTGACAAGTCTTTACACCATTTACCTATTCAGCTTCCATTTAAAAAGCAAAATCAGATGAAGTGGACAACTTCCTGGACAATTCCACCTCAAATCCCCTTTTAAGTGTTACCCTAGCATGGCAGGAGCTTTTCCATGGGTTCATGCCATGGCATTAATGCAATTTGTAAAAGCTTCTAGGCAATACTGATAAAGCGTATGACATGGTTTTTCTGATGTGATCAGCTGTCTGCAAGGAAAGAGTGTGCCTGTTCCATAAGAAAGACACACATAATGAACCCATCTCCACACAGCTGTGGGCCATTGGTTTTTTTTTTAATCAACCAAGAAATACTTCCTATGCTATCAGTGAAATGTGGGCTTAAAGGGCACCCCGTTTTGTTTGAGAAATTGGGTAGGAATTAGTAAAGTTTCCAGTTGAGGAACTCCACAATATGGTTTTAGAACAGGTGTGGTAACGGAGGCAGGTAACAGAGAGGTCATAATCGAATGTGTAATAAATTCCTCCAAACTAAATGAGATAGTTCAGACCTCAAAGCTTGCACTGCACTTTTGCTGGAAGATCAACAAGTCACTAAGAATAGCAATAAAAACAACTTTGATCCTACACTGGGTGTAAGTGTAGGAAACTAGGAATATAACTCATTTAGATAAAGGTCACTTTAGGAATAAATGAGTGAATGAACGGTCTCACTGCTGGGAGAAGGGACTAATGCGCAAAAGCTTCTGGATCAGACCCAGTACGCTCATTCATTCAGCAGAGACCCAAATTAGACGTAACATACAATTGTGCACAACATTCCCACAATGATGACAATCAAAGCAGCCTCAGGGGGTGTCAGTCTGAGCGAAGGAACGGGGTGGTAAGAGACTGCATATCATATAAGCCTTTACCCGTCTCATAAAAACTTGAGGAGGAAGGTTTGGAAGGAAAGATAAGAAGCACCATCTTGGACAGAGTTAAGATGTTATAAACAGAACAAGGTGAACTACAACTGCTCTGTTTGTGTTTCAGTTAATGCCAAAACATGAAGACAATCATGCAGACAATTAAGAAAAAATGTCCATAATAGCTAAGTGCTTGTCTGTTTTCATTTTTGTGTGGTTCTTAATTGTATTATAATTGTTGTAAATTGTTGCTTTGATTTTTTTTTAATGAAACTGCAGTATGCAAATATTTTTTGTAAATGAATAAAAATAAACAAACTGCACAGTGTATTCTTGGTTATTTAAGAAAGGCAGTATAGCCAAATATCCTATGATTAATTATTGTGTGTGATTCACAACATTGACAGTTAGTTTAAAAGTATCTGAAAGAGACAGATGGCGTGGGAAAAGTAACTGAAGACTTTTAAAATCACTTTTGTATCATATCTATCTTCTTAAAAGCTCAGGACAATAGCGTGGATTTATCTCATCTTAACCCTGACAACAGTGACTTGAGCTTCATGGATAAAACAGGAATCTGAACCTGAGTTTCCCACATCCAAAGCCAACGCATTCCATCTATTGCACCCGACCAGAGGGGAGAATCCCATCTGCATGGCTCCAATCTACAGCGCTGTCTGCAGTGTTATCACTTATGCCCGACTCCTTGACTCTGCTATCAGAGAATTGCAACATATTATAAAAGCTCTCATACACACTGATGATTACAAATCCACACAGTAACATCAGGAACAATCTCTCTAAGCATGGGTCAAGGCTGAAGAGTACTGGAATCTGCTATGATCATTCTTGCTAGCAGAAGGGTGATTGGGGGGGGGGGGCATTTCCCCTTTTAATTGCCTAAGCAAATACCAAGAACTGCTCAGAGAGCTTAGCTTGTTTTGACACCAGTTGCTTCAGTCCATCCATTTATCCAAATTCAATAATTTGGCAATACACAAATAGTGCATTCAATGGAATCCATGTGCTTAGATTCACCCCACCTGCAAAAATAACGATCACAGACCAATTAGCAGACTTGCCCTATGAGCCAATATATTCATATAGCACATAGAGTTATCAACATACATCTGCCTAACACATAGAATCAAATGCCATTGTTTGACTGCACCAAGAGAAACCAAAGCTAATAATGGCCCAATTCCAGAACAGGCAGCACCAGCAGCCATGGATGCTGCTGTGCAGTTTATTTGCCCTCTTGCCTCATCTCAAAGGCTTGCACCTAGAGCTTGATAAAGTTGATTTACACAGGCCTCCTTGACCCACTCAAGCTGCAGAGGGCAGCACAACCTAACTTGATGTTGGTAAAAGGCTGGAGGGAAGGTTTTCTGAGCAGAGCTAGCATGACCATACAGGTAGAATAGGAAGGTGCTTGGGGAAGAATAACTCAAGGGATGCCTACCATGTTGGTAGAATTTTATGAGTGTGCCCTAGAAGCCTCTGCAACATCGTGGAAGGGTGGGGTTTGTGGTTCACTCACCCCATCTCATCTGCATTGCAGGGGGGCTGGACTACATGACCCTTGGGGTCCCTTCCAACTCTACAGTTCCACAATTCTAAGATGGAAAGAAATCTCAAGTCTGCCCCAGAATGGGTGGAGGAATGCTATTACCATTCCTAGGGACATTTCCACAATAGCCTCAAGGCACAACCACACTATACATTTAATGTGTGTTGAATGTGCTTTAAAAATACAGTGTCCTTAGTTATGCTCTCAGGTTCTGGAAAGCAACTGTCTTGGCGAACCCCAAAGAGCAGAAACCTTTCACGAGAATGGGACAAAGAAAAACCTAATTTGTGATGTTGTCATCTTTGGCTCTAACACTGTATTATGTTCTGCTGACCATTTTTTCTGCCTATTTCTTGAAGGTATCTGTTTAGGCTAGACACCACCTGGTAAGAATTACAGATATACATTCCTTACAAGCCTAAGGTTACTCAAGCTTACATAATTAAACTATGTTCTTAAAAGGGTACTTTGCTATGAGACTTCTTTGTACAATTGCTTCATCCATGCAATTACTGGAATACCTATTCTTCTGGCTATCCTGACCAGCAATGAGCGCTATACATTGTAGTACCTTGTGGGTCTGGGAAGGGTACTCACTGTTTGGAAACCTTGCTCTGGGTCTGCCCTAGAGCCAGAAAGCAGCAGAAGTCAGGAAAACCTCAAGAGCTGATTTTATTTGTGAACAACAAATCAACACCTTGGCAGAGCAGCTGGGACTTACTACATAGGTTAGCCTTAGGGCCCAGCTATAAGCTATGGAGGGAACCACACCCAGAGAAAGGAGTTTCTATTACTGACCAGGCATGTCTCTTAAAGAGACACTCACTAGATACATGGGATTATATATAAACTGTGGGTGTCAAGCACATTAATTTCTTAGCCTTGAAGGATAATAGGGGGAGATCAAATGTTTTGAGTTACTGCTTTTATGATGCAGTGTAAATAAGGGGGAAATGCAAGAAATGTTCTTAAAATACTCTGGTTTCTTGCAGCTTAACCTTGACTGAGTGGGCCTTGGACCTTGACAAACCTTTCCTTTCCTGAAATCGCACCTCTCCTCCCATCCAGAGATATCTGAAAACTAGCACCCCTTTAAAGTGCTTACAGCCATATCAGTCTTTTAGCACTTTTAGCTGAAGTGGTTGGCACTAGAGAGTCTCAGGAGGTTTCTTGAGGAAAAACTGCTCCCCTTGATATTTCCCCACAAAGTCCTATATATGTGGGCTATATTAAAGAATGCTACAAAGATGCTGGCTTGGATCCTAAGAAATTCATGGAATAAATGTTTTCCATTTTCTCCTCTGTCTTCTCTGAAAGATAAGGGGGCTTCTTAAACCAGAGCTGGCATTTTCACCTGGCACCCTTGGGTAGCTACCAGGGCCCCAAAACCGGGCATATCCAGCTGATGCCTGCCCCTTGGGGTGGGGTATGAGACGTGGCTCCATCAGCAGCACCAGCCAGCTGGATCTGGCCACCCTTTTAATTTCCCCACAATGCCCCCTGAGCAAGCATTGCTCTGGGGTGTTGTGAGAAGTTAACAGGGTGGCTAGACCCAGCTACCCACCACTGCTTGGAGCACTGCAACCACAGTCAAATGAGCCCACCACAGCCCATGGACAGACAGGTGAAGCCCCTCCACAAAAGGACATATTGCCCAGGACCCCTTCAGATCTAGAGCTGGCTCTGCCCTGAGATCTATGGATGAAAAGTGGTATACAAATTTAGTAAATATTAATAATTGTGATTGGGCACAGAGGACTTACAGTACTTTAAGATCCAAACCCAATGCAAAAAAGCAATTATGTCCTCTCCTCAGGAGGGCCCTTCCCCAGTTATTCAGGACGGCCATCAACCGTCAAAAGGGGCTTTTTTGGGAGGTTAATGTATATTTGGGTTACTATGAACTCATTCACCATGAGTCCTGCAACCAAAGTGCACATTGTTGTTAACCCAGAAACTGTCCTTAAGGAGCGTGCCTTTTTTGAAAACTTGGTCCTTGTGCTCTACTCTCACCCAATAGCGTTTTTGTTTGTTTACTCTTTTTTATAATTATATTAGCTCAAAAGAAAAGCTGCTGCCAGATTGGCTGATCTACCTCACTGGTCCATACATCACGCAATAGGGCTTTGATGGAAATAGAGTTAATGAAAGCAGCTCCAGTATCACCAGGCAGGACGTTTTAAAAATATCCAAGTGTGATTAAGATGCCAGCTATAAATAAATCAGCAGCTCTCACATTAAGTGGCTGAGCTTAAAGGCATCTGGAGGACATGATGGAAAGTAAAACTTTCTGCAGATATGGCAGCCCTGGGGCAGTAAACTCAGGCAGCATGAAATGTCTGCCACCATCATATGCAGGGTCTGGTGATAAAGTCTGAATTCAACAAAACAAAGGTTTTAACTCTAGGGGATGGCCAAGGGCTTCACATGCCTTTTCCCCATTTACCACTTTGAGGAATTTATTGCTTTTAATTATTATTAATTAATTATTATTATTATTATTATTATTATTACTACTACTACTACTACTATTACATTTTCTTATCTGTCCTTCACCATGAGGTTCCGAAGCAGATTACAACAGTGTGAAGATGCAATGTTAAAGGATAATATGAGACCTAAAAATAAATTTCAGTTGTTTGCTCATCAAGAAGTATAAGCTAAGACCCAGAGGTTTCCTTTGCTCTATTGCTCTTCCACATACCCAGATTTAAGTGAATGCTCAAAGTCTTGAAATCTCCAGCAGGATTGTGTTCTTTCAGAGAGCTTTCATTCTTGGAAGTCCATGCTTGCAGTCTGCTGCAGTCACCAATATGTCTAACCGGTAAGGTCATAGACTAGGGACAGTGCCAGATTTATGTATAAGCTAAACAAGTTATAGCTTAGGGCCCCACTCTCTTGGGGGCCCCCAAAAAAATTAAAGGAAAAAAACAACTGGATGTACATTTCCAAAATATAAGATAAAAAAAACATAAAATAAAACTTACATACAGCAACACAGTTTAGGTCCATAAATTACTATATAGCATATTTTGAACACAAAAAACAGCAATTTGTTGTTGACAAAGGACAGCTGGACATATAAAGCGCCCCATTACCTTCAGTAGCTTAGGGCCTCATCAATCCTAAATCCGGCCCTGACTAGGGGTGCAGAAAAGGATCAGGCTGGTGGGCCAAACTGTATAGGCCTAGATCCAGCACTTAAGTTAGGACTGATGTTCGCAATGGGGTTGCCACGAGAAAGCTTCCTGAGACTACTATATTCCATTATTATTAATAATTATTGCCATCACCACCATCACCCGATACAAAAAGGGCCTTTGAATATATTTACGTACTGTTATGAAATGCAACAGTTAGATACAATCCAAGGTTTTTAAAAAATACAGCAGAGGCTCTGCATAGCAATTTATTTCATGTGAATCAACTCCCACTCTTGAATGTCCTTTAGATGGGCTTCAGGCTACATGAAATTATTCCTCAGGAGCCTTTCTTTCTCTGGTTATTGTGCTATATACACACTAACTACAACAAACATTTTCAACACTGATTTTGCAGTGCAATGTTGAATATAAAGGTAAAGGGACCCCTGACCGTTAGGTCCAGTCGTGGACGATTCTGGGGTTGCGCCGCTCATCTCTCTTCACTGGCCGAGGGAGGCAGCATACAGCTTCTGGGTCATGTGGCCAGCATGACTAAGCTGCTTCTGATGAACCAGAGGAGCGCACGGAAACGCCGTTTACCTTCCCGCCGGAGCGGTACCTATTTATCTACTTGCACTTTGTGCTTTCAAACTGCTAGGTTGGCAGGAGCAGGGACTGAACAACGGGAGCTCACCCCGTCGCGGGGATTCAAACCACCGACCTTCTGATCAGCAAGCCCTAGGCTCTGTGGTTTAACCCACAGCGCCACCCGCATCCCTTAATGTTGAATATATCCAAGTATTAAGCCTTGTTATGAAAGACAAACTTTGAAAGAGAGGCATTTAAAAAAAAAAAAAAAAAAAATGAGCGTTAAAAGAGGCCCTCCCATATGGCTTCTCCTCCTGTCCCTAGACTTTTATGGTGATGAGGACTGGATGATATGGAGTGCTCACGGATGCTCCTGCATGGAATCACTGCCCCACTATGGCCTTTCCACAAGCACCCATGTCACAGCCATATTGTACGAGACAGCCCAGCATTACAAAGTAACATGTAAACACATACATACACCACCACAGCCCCTGCAGTCTTGTGACAGGCAAGCACCCAGCTGATTCGATCCACAACTGGAGGGATTTTCTAACCACACCACGCAGTGTAAGTCCTTGGCGTTTAAGTGGAAAAGAGGTTTAATATATTACTAGTCTGCTCAACCAACATGGAAAAAGAGCTCATGTCATTTCCTAAGTCAGGTGGGTCCCACAGTTCATCAAGTGTAGCATGATTAAAATTCCACATAAACAATGTCAGACCGTTAGAAGAAAGGGCCTTTTATTCCCGCGTTGCTCCCATTCCCAGTCCAATTCATAATCTATTGTCATGAGACATTTATGTATGGATACAGCCAAGAAATCTTTTCCACCACTCTTAAAGATAAACATGTTTATTTCCTTTCACATTAAGCCCTTTTGCCGTTTCTGAACTTGTTAATCTATGTATTACTGTTGCCAGCTACAGCATAAAAGGACCTTTTTTCATCCTGAGAGACCAGGGCAGGGGTAGTTAGTGCTGTCTCAAAAATAGCATTGCAAAAGGTGCAAAAAAGGGTATCTAAAACGGCCAAAGGGCAGGAGCAAATCCCCTACAAGGACCTGCTACAATAAAAAAGATAACATGATAGAGGTTTCTAAAAGAACACATGGGTATAGAAAGTAGATCAGGGTCTTTCCCCTCCCTCTCAGGTTGATAAAATGAAACTGATTTGACAGAATATTCAGGATGAACGAATGAAATGACTTTTTCACACAGGGAGTAATTAATATGTGGAACAAGCCATGGTGATGACCACTAGCTTAGCTGAGTTTAAAGGGCATTAGGCAAATTTATGGAGGTGTCTATCAAAGGTGGGCTCAGATGCTGTTTGCTGTATGCTGTCTCTGTTACCAATGCCATAATTAACACTCAAATCACAGCTTTTTGTCTTAGTGGCTTAGGGCACTATATGTGCTATACACATAAATTAGTAAGAAATTTAGGAATAGTACATTGACTCTAAAAATGCCCTATGATTTCAGGGCTTGAATAAATGTTGGCGTATTTATATTAGCAGCAAAACATTTTAGAACAAGTACTTTCCTACGGTGACTTTTGTATCTGTGCATAGCCATCCTGAGAGCACTTGTGCAAGTTTTCAAAGGAAAAACAGGATTCAGCGGTAATAAATAAGTGAAGTTACCTAAAACCAAGTCAGGTTAAAAGCAATATCCTCATCATTTCATTACAAGACTTCCAACCTAAAATTAGCTCATAATTCAACCTCAGGCCTAAGTCATCCTGAAGGGGCCAGAGGCCAGGCAGCCTGAGGCCTTACTGTACTCACGGCTCAGAACCTCACAGGACCAGCCCATTCGAAAGCATCACCATCCTATACCTTGGCCTCAGCTTTCCACTGACAAAGGTCAGGACAGAAGGCTAATTCCCAAAGCGTTGCCTTGACAACAGCAGACTTCAAGCAGGCCAATATCCCACTAGGACAGGTCAGAGTAGCACCCATATTTCCCGTTCTTTATCTGCCATCAGGCATATATTGCAACAGGCAACTAATGTCTAACAGTATAACAGTAAGTCCAAAACTCATCAAAGTGTGTGTGTGTGTGTGTAAAAGGACATCTTCTGCTACTTTAGCAAAACCCATTAGTCACATGATTCAGTAAAAAATGGCAAATAGTCATAACGTTTGCCATAGCATGGGGATGGCACTGAATCTTTTTATTGTTCAACTCCCTATGTAATCCCCTCTTTAAAGTCATGAGACTATCTCCTAGTCAGGCACAAGACGAGATATGCATATGGAATGAAGAAACCAAACAGTTCTACTTTGCTGTCAGCTGAAACTCACAGGCTGGGATCCAAAGAGCTGTCTGAGATGCATCCAAGAGCTGGAGCCTCTCTAGTGAGTTTCTTCCTTTTCTCCTCTTTTTTTCTAAAAAAAACCCCACCTCATTCACTTTGAATGACAGAACTGCTACCATATCTTAAGGGCTTTTAAGCACCTCTCGGTTTCAAAACCTTGCCGTGCAACTCAGGGAGCTGCTGTTTAAGAACTACTAACCTAAACAAATGCCTTGAGCATATGGAACTGATGTGGTTCTTTCGGTCCTGGCCAATATGTGTGCATGCTGGTTTCCATTAAAAAGCCTCATTTTTTCTTCTTCGGAAACCTGCCTGAGAGAATGGCACGTGAGGCTGCAATTGGCCTGATCTTCCTTTAGCTATGAAACATTGCCTGACAATGTATTGAGGTAGCTCTGGCACTGGTTATAATCCATGTTGGATAAATGAGGCATCCATGTTCAGAATAGTCTGCTTCTGAACTCCAGATGCTGAGAACAAACAACAGGGGAAGGATTTCACTTTCATGCCTTGTCAGTGAGCTTTCCAAAAGCTCCCAGCTATTATTATATCGCTTACAATCAGTGGCTCTGTCACTGGCTCTGGCTCCACCTACGGCAGGCTTCCCTGCCTATGCCCTACCACCAGTTCTTACAATATACTAGATGACCTCATTTCCCATTCATACACACTCATTTTTGCTACTAGACGCCACAGCAACCATCATGTGAGCGTACAAAACCTGAGGTGAAAAACACACACCTTTAAACAGCTGGGTAGCAGAGCTCCAGTTTGTTTGTCTCTCTCTCTTTTTAATGACTACCCAGTAATATGAAATAATTTTCCTACCTTCAACGTCAGGAGATGGTTTCTCAGATTGGTTTCTCAGAGGGAAAAGCAAACCTCCACCCAAAAGTGCACCATGATTAAACAGAGAATACGAAGCCTAACAAGAAGAATAAGAATGAAAACAGATGAGCTATTTTGTTTAAGGGCTGCCTGGTAAGGACCATTTTGTATGCCAGAGATGGGTCACCACATTTTATGTAGCACCAGACACCTCCCAAAGTTGCTCATTTCTTCTGTCCATTCCTTCCTGTTTACTTCCTCCTTGTTTTTCCTGGCTTTTAAAAATGCTTCCTTTCCTCTCTAGCTTCAGAACTACTGAAAGGGGTAGTTCTGACTTATTTGAGATAGCTTTTTTCTAGTTGTATGGCTTGGGGAAATAGAAGTTATTTCCCTGCTCTCTGAGAACTAATTGGTGGACTCCTGTTCCGTGTGTGTAGCAGAGGGGTGGCCTGGGAGCTGAATGTGGCTTTCCAGGTCTCTCTATCAGGAAATCTCTCCTCACCACAAACCCTCTTCCCAGGCTGCATCCCTCACTGGCTCTGCTCCATACCCCAAATATTTTGTCTTTGAACCCTGATAATGCCTCTTCTTGCTTGCCTGGATGGAGGATAGAGATGAGCAAGTAAGTGTGAGTAAAACTAAACCACTGTACACAGGTAAATTTTACATTTGTTCTACTCACATTTGCATTTTACCTCACCAACCACCATAAAGTGGCCCTCAGATAGGAATCCAGCCTTCAGGCTGAAAAAAAGTTTCCCTATCCCTGCACAGTCTGTAGCACACTAATGTCAGAAAGGATTTGCTCCTGAGTAGGTCTGCATAATCTCAGGGATTTTATTCTGAGGTAGCCATGGTGAAAAATGAAGCACTCCTAGATTTAACTCCTAGACATCTCAGGATGGAACTGTTAAATGAAGAAATCTAGAGCAGTTGGGTTGGGGGGTAGACAGTGAACCACTGATGACCCCAAAAAATCATCACCAAGAAGTAAAATAGGGACAAATCATTGACTTACCGAGGCCATGCATCACAAATTAAAAGAGAGCTGGAGTAGATATGTTGTTGTTTTAGAGGCATCAGTGCCTTTCAGAAGAACAGTAGATGCTTTCCTCATTGCAGATGACGTGTGATTCTTTCACAGGAGCAGCTATTGGCTAACCAATGTTATCCATTGATTTATGGTTATAAACAATTAAATGGGCCCTCCCACTCTAAAATTAATTGACCTGTGTTGATAATATTTCTGTAGTTATTGTGAGGTACACAACAATGGTCTTACAACATACTTAATTTTTTAATGATGTTTAGGCTTGACTGCAACCAAGAGCAATTACCCTTCTACAATCTCTCTTCCCTTATAAAAAAAGGTATACTGAAATCTAAAACAGTGACCTTATTTAGTAATTAGTTATCCAGACCTTAGAGTTACTTGCATCTCTCTGTTAAGCCAACAAACAAACTCACTCTGAAATGCAGATGCGGACACTTACCTCTGTGTGCGTGTAATTGATGTGGAGATCTTTCGTGTCTGACCAGTTTCTCCTCCTTTCTGCTCTCTATAACGTTGAACAGCTAAGGGGTTTCTTCTTCATTCCATCACCCTTCTCATTCAAGGCCCTCTTTTGAATATTTCTGAAGGACAGACAAAGGAATTGTGCTCAGATCACATTCTCTGCAACAATGGCAAAGCTTGCAAGTTTGGAGGCTCAATGCCTTCCAAATTGTTTGGCGAAATGGCAGCCACACTTCCTCCTATTCTTTCCTGACTTGGTTTTCCTGCCTCCAAAGAGCTTTTTCCTCTTCTTGTACTATTAATAGGGCTTCCCTAGCACAACCTATAGCAGCAGCAAAGGCAGGCAGGAAATGCAGGACAAGCTGAGGAGAGACCTCCCCCAGGCTTGCCATAATATGACATGAAAGTTCCAAACAACTCATATTACACGCTTGTATTTTACACAACCAAAACAACATTCATGGGTTTTGTGCGGAGCTTCCCATTTTCATGCAAGTTATTTATATGCTGCTTTTCCAAGATGCGCTCAAAGTGGGTGCCAATAAGTGCAAGAAATAACTACAGTATAAAAGCTTTAATTAAAATAAACCTATCAGTATATTCAATGTAGTATTTAAAATCCACACTAGCAAGCTAACAAAAAAAATTTAGGTCTGCCCTACAGGTATGAAACATTGTAGGCCCATGCAACAGCAGCCTTTTGTCACCAGTCAGTTATGGGCCTGTCTACTGAGGACAGGCCAGGTGGAAATGGACCAGGAAGCCCGCCAAGGCCAGCACTTGCAGGACTCACAACTAGATGGTCTCTAGGTCACCTAGACAACCATTAACACCAACATAACCAGTTATGCAGCAGGGCTTACAGCCTTGCTCAGCAATGCCCAATTTGTCTGATTCTTCTAGCCACAGAATCTGATATCTGATTCTGCACATGAAGAAATAGCAACTTTATATGGCACAGTGCCATTTCCCAAAAGCCCAGCCAGGCACAAATCAGAGATATGAATATGTAGCTTCCCCTTTTTGTGTTTCCATTTTAACATCTAAAGGGGGAGGGAGAATGGGGGTCAGGCCCACTGCTTAGGCAGCTGAAGCATATGCATATCCCCCACTGATTAATTCTGATTTAGACATTTCAGCAGACTGCACAGTGTGGAACCATTGGTCCAAAGCCTTAAAAACCAATGTGGATGAAACCCAAAAGGTTGTATACACAAAGTGTGAGAGGTCCATTGCAATTAAGAACAAAAGAAGAGCCCTACTAGATCAAGGCCCATCTAGCCTAACATCCTGCTTTAACAACCAGACGCCTACAGAAATCCCACAAGCAGGAACAGAGTACAATAGCGCTCTCCCCACTTGGAAGTTCCAGTGACTAGTATTCAAAGACGGATTGCCTACACTCCAACATTGAAGGAGTGCATAGGCATCATGGTTAATGGTCACTGATAGCCTTATTTAATCAATGGCTACCACAAACATGGCAACAGGAATAATTGGATTGTATTAGCTAGGAGCTACCCACCTGGATGCACCTTCACGCTTCAGCCTCTGACCTGCAAGATTGTGTTCTCTTCTCCTTCTTCTCTTGTCCAAATCTCTTCTCACCAGCACCCCTGCAAGCAAGTGTCTGAGGACATATGGCTGGCTTATAAAAGCCACAGCTGCTGATTCCCCCCCCCCCCGCCCTATGCAACTCTTAAAGGTACAGGATCCATGGGCATAGCCAAGGGGAGGCAGGGAGGGAGAGCTGTTACTCCCCAATCAATAAAATTCAACAAAAATACATCACAAACTGAGGTTCTCCCCCACCTTAACAAAAGGCCTGCCCCCACTAACAAAAATTCTGGCTACGCCCATGGCAGGATCCTTGTCTGCTTTTCCACCTGGCCTCCCTAGGTTGGGCTCAGGGTGACTCCACTCCTGATAAGATAACCAGGAAAACTGGGTGGGTGGGTTATAGATAAGGGATTTCTCCCTGGCCTGAAGAATAAGAAAGGGGGTGCGGTAAAAGAAGAAACAAACAAACAAACAAACAAACAACCTTGAGAAAAATTGGAGGTAGCCATGTCCCATTAGGAAAAACAAAAATAAAAACTAACAATTGGACAATATACTTATTTAGGTCTAACCAAATGGCCACAAACAATTAAGCAAAATTCTTAACCCAGCAGATGTTAAGTATTAAAACATAAATTAAAACGGCATGGAGGGGAGAAAGAAAGGCAAGTTAAAAAGCCAATGGGTATAGATTATGATAGCCTTAAAATAGGATGTGGGGGATGTTACGCAAACATCAGGATAGATTGTGCAAAAAGTTGCAGCAAAGGCTATATATGCAGGAACAGAGCAGCCAATTTGCTCTTCCTTAAAATGGTAAAAGCCAGCAATTATTTGAGTCCCTCTCTAGCACTGATCTCAGTGCAAAGGGTTCTTGCCAAGCAGAAAGAAGTAAAGAAAAATAGGATAGACGTTAAGTTTTGCAATGCTTATGATGCTCATTATGTGCAGCTACTCATAACATTTGCATATGCTCATTTATTTGTTAGGATGTGTATTTAGAAATAATAATTATCATTAACAAGAAATACCTCTTGTTACAATGGGAATGAGTGTGACTACTCATGATTTGTGTGTCTGCTCAGTCAGCTCTCCATGGCATGACCGTTGATATGCAACGTCAAGGCCCCCTTTCTCCCTTATTATGGTTCTTTATCTTTAATCTGTTATTGGACTGGGCCACCCTTCAAACTGTAAAACGAGACACATGGCCAACCTACACCATAGCCCATTTTTTTGTGTAGTGAGACAGCAGTTGCTCCTTCTTCCTTCTAATAAAGGCTGGCTACATATTACGTCAATACAGTGGTACCTCTGGTTAAGAACTTAATTCGTTCCGGAGGTCTGTTCTTAACTTGAATCTGTTCTTAACCTGAGGTACCACTTTAGCTAATGGGGCCTCCTGCTGCCGCCACACCACCAGCATGCGATTTCTGTTCTCATCCTGAGGTAAAGTTCTTAACCCGAGGTACTATTTCTGGGTTAGTGGAGTCTGTAACCTGAAGTGTCTGTAACCTAAAGCGTCTGTAAGCCGAGGTACCACTGTAGTGTGATTAGCAATCAGATTTGGGATTTTTAAAAATCAAATGCCAGGTGCAGAGAAGTTGTCATTGGCAGCACACTTTTCAAGGAGGTTTAAGAATTCCCTCCCCAGCTGCAATTTTGGTAAAAATACCCACCTCACAACATGGCAATTAGCACTGATTGGGGTGGGTGGGTATGAAATCCTTTTGGTACCATTGAGGGGTTCCCCCCCCCTAAGGCTGATGGTTGCATGGAGAGTCGCAATATTTTATTTCCTTTATTGACAGCAAAGACACTGAAACACAAGAGCCAGCTTGCTATACTTTTTTGGGGTGGAGGAGGGACTCATATTTCTAATTACATTGTACACAGATCAACTGCCGAATAGTCTACAATTTTTTTAAGAAGCAAAACCTTTAGCTTTTACTTAACACAGCTTCTATTCTCCACCTAGCTATCTGCTTACCTGTTTCCTGTTACCTGCAGATGGTGTAACTGCCTTTTGATATTTAATTTTCGTCTGTTGTTAAGTGTCCTTTGAGCTAGTCAATAAAAATAAATTTAAAGTGAAAACATTAAATAAATGAATCTACCCTGCTTTGAGGGGGCATTTACTTGTCCAATCTGAGGAGGGTTCCATAAGAAATCTGGGCCTGGAGTGAGGGAGTGTCAGAAGAGGGGAAATCATTGACACAACTTCCATTCAGCTTTAGACTCATGTGGCTTTCAGAGCACCTCCACCCTCCCTTGTCCTTTAGTCAAACATATCTAACAAATGCTAAGGGATGCAGGGGGTGGGGAAGAGACTTTGCACAGGATATCAGCCAGTGATGCTGCCTGATGTCATCAGGAGGAAATCCTCTCAAACTTATGTGGCTATTTTAAAAACATTCCTGTCTGCAGCAAAACAAGCAATAGAACCCATTTACTCTCAGTGCTTTCCCCCAGTGACTTAGGAGTTCTTCATCAAAAACATGTTGGAAACGTGGCCGGGCTCTTGCACAGAGCAAGTAACTGTCAGAGCCACACTTGATAATAGCATTTATATGGCCTATGGTTCGAGCCTAACCATGTCTACTCAGAAGTAAGCTGTACTGAATTTAGTGAGGCTTCCTCCCCTGGTAAGTGGGGTTAGAACTGCAGCCTTACATGAACATAAGGATCACAGCAGTGGCAGACTTTGGGCTCTCAAATTTCAGTGGCACCCTGTGCAACGCTACAATTCGGCGCCCCCTGTTTCTTGCTATTTGTTCCACAACATTGTTGTGGCAACCCCTGCAGTGTGGTGCCCTCTGGTCACAGCCAAGAGCTGTAGTCACACATTAGCATTACTTGGATGTAGGGCACATATTATTATTATTATTATTATTATTATTATTATTTTTATAATAATACCCATCTGACTGGTTGCCCCAGCCACCCTGGGCAGCTTCCAACAGAATATAAAAGAACAGAGCAAAACATCAGACATTGAAAGCTTCCTGATATAGGCCTACCTTCAGATGTCTATGGAAGGTCATATAATTGTTTATCTCTGATATTTGACGGAAAGGCGTTCCACAGGGCAGGTGTCACTACTAAGAAGGTCCTCTGCCTGTAACCTCACTTCTCACCAGAAGGCCTTTGGAGCTGGACCTCAATGTCCAGGCTGAACAATGAGGATGGAGACGCTCCTTCAGGTGCCCCTGTGTTCTTAACCTTCAACACCATGGCCCTGGGCTAGCCCTGCCTCTGATAAGGACACCTGAAAAGGACACCACCCTACAGATGTGGTGTGAAAGGTCTCCCCATGATCGGGGTGCACACAACTAGGTGTCCCGATGTTGTGCAGCCCCTATATGCAAACAGCTGCTCCCATGTAAAGGTTCCTTATCGGATGTGTCTATTCTTAGTGCTTGCCTGGAGACATGATGCCAGCCCCTACTCTGCTTCATGTGCTCCTGCCCCTGCTCTGTTTGAACATGAATTGCAGAGGTTTCTTTCACATGATCTGCTGAACACAGATACAAGATGCCTGTACATATGTACAAGTGTTTATGTACACTTGTACAGCTCAGCTATTGTATGCACAGATACATAAACTGAACCAGTGTGGTGTAGTGGTTAGGAGCAGTAGACTCGTAATCTGGGGAACTGGGTTTGCGTCTCCGCTCCTCCACATGCAGCTGCTGGGTGACCTTGGGCTAGTCACACTTCTTTGAAGTCTCTCAGCCCCACTCACCTCACAGAGTGTTTGTTGTGGGGGAGAAAGGGAAAGGAGAATGTTAGCCGCTTTGAGACTCCTTCGGGTAGTGATAAAGCGGGATTTCAAATCCAAATCCAAACTCTTCTAACACTTGTTCAACGGTGCATGTGAATAACAGTGTACAGCACAGCTATTTGTGCACGAAGATACACAGATCACGCACTCATTGAATGGAATGTGTAAATGTAGTGTGGAAGTTGGGCTGTTGTTCCCGCCCCCCCCTTTCATCCATAATGACTGGCCCACATATGAGTCATCTCTGGGTGATGGCATGAGCAAGGGCTATGATGACAGCTTTTGGTGAGTCAGACATGAGCTAGGGATCATAGGTTAAGAACCTGATCTAACTGCAGAAAGAACAAGTGTGATGAAGACCTGCTGAATAGATCAACAGTTATTTTTTTTCAATATATTTTTATTACATATTTCTTAGTTTAGAAAAATACATGCATTGTCTCTTTTTTTCAAGTTGCGTTCTCACTCTTTCTGTCTTTTCTTCTCCTTCTCCTTCTCCTTCTCCTTCTCCTTCTCCTTCTCCTTCTCCTTCTCCTTCTCCTTCTCCTTCTCCACCCCAGTCTCTTTTCCCTGACTTCTACCCAGAGTCATAGCAACCTAGGCTCAGATTGGGGCAGGCACCATTGCTCAGTATAGCCCAAGAGAATTACACTATTTTATTCTGCATGATGGAGCAACAAAACCTGAAAAGGCTGCTGAACAGACTTTTGGGCTGGGATATTGTTTAGGGCAGGGGTCAGCAAACTTTTTCAGCAGTGGACTGGTCTACCTTCCCTCAGACCATGTGGTGGGCCGGACTATATTTTTTTGGGGGGGAATGAATAAATTCCTACGCCCCACAAATAACCCAGAGATGCATTTTAAACAAAAGGACACATTATACGCATGTAAAAACACGTTGATTCCCAGACCATCCGCGGGCCGGATTGAGAAGACGATTGGGCTGCATCCAGCCCCCAGGCCTTAGGTTGCCTACCCCTGGTTTAGGGGGTTTTGTTGCAGGGGTTGCTGCTGCTATTGATTTTTCTTTCTTTTTTTTTGTATCTTTATTTTAAATCTTACGATTTATGTGGAAATAGTTAAGTTTGCTTGCATACTTTTTGATGTTTTATTTATTGTTTGACTACTTTTCTTATGCTTGTAATTACATAATTATTAATATGCTATAAGCGGCCTTGAACATGGTTTTAGCTTTGGGAAGGGAGGCATGCAAATAAAATCATTGATTGATTGGATTGAATAACATTACATGCTCCATTCTGAACACGTCCAGCTGCGTAGACGGCAGTTACACCATTAAAACCAGAGCTGTCTCACTGATTACAAACAAGCTGCACATGCAGCTCTCTGAACTATGACTTAGTTCATACATGCACAGCTTATATTCTACAAAAGTTGCCAACCTTTGGGTTCCATTTGCAAGCCGGAGAAACCATAATGTGTACCTTCTTGACCCTCCCACCAAAAGCAATATTTCTTAGCAGAGGCATTTCAGACAATGAGTTGCAAATAGTCTGGTGGTAAAAAACAAAATAACGGACATTTTGTTGAAGTAAGTGCATTCTTGATGGCATCAGTCTGTGTTTCCTTAATTGCATTACTGCAATTCCCTTCCCAAATTCTCATCCTGAATCTGTGTTTGCATTATTTTTGGTAACATTTACAGGCGGTGTGGAGAATGGCTTTGACTGCCAAGAAAAAGCATACATAATAATTTCAAGCCCTTCTGGGTCAGGAACCTGCAGCTGCAGTGATCACCGAGCAGCAACTAATGTGTGATATAAAAAGAAACAGGAAAGTCACGGCAGGCCAAGCTCACTTGGGAAGGCAGAATACACCGGGAGCGCCTGGAGTGCGCATGCAGAACATCAAAATTGTAAGTGCAGTTTTGCTGGCTCTCATCACTCCTCTTGGAGACATTTTCTGTTTTTTCAATAGGCTTTTTTTTGGGCCATGAGAAGCAAGTGAGTACAAAGGGAAGTGTTTGAGGAGTTTGTGGTTCTTCTTGTATTTATCACTCAGACAGATCTGGGCTCACAACCCCAGGCCCGGCACTGGCAGAATGTAACTTCTAAATCAGGCACCCCCAAACTCGGCCCTGCAGATGTTTTGGGACTACAATTCCTATCACCCCTAGCTAACAGGACCATTGGTCAGGGATGATGGGAGTTGTAGTCTCAAAACATCTAGAGGGCCGAGTTTGGGGATGCCTGTTCTAAATTAAACATCAGTAAACTGAAACCCAAAGAGCACATACCCTTTGTACACACAGGATTATTCTCTCTCCCCCCCCCCCCCCGAATCTTGGAAACTGCAGTTCATTTAGAGTGCTGGGAAGTCTAGCTCTGTTGGGGAAGTCATATGCTTTAAATGCATGGTGCATACAGAGTCTGGAAACATCTGTCTTTAATTCTAGAATTGTAGCTTAGAATTTCTTTGTGGTAAATTCGATACTCTGCACTGGTTCACCTAATGACATGTATGGCTTGCTGAGACCATGCAAACAGAGGGGCTCCTGGGATGGAGTTTACAGCCACTTTGCTCCTTTCCTGGTGGTTTTTACTCCCATGCTGGTGGGACACGGGTGGCGCTGTGGTCTAAACCACTGAGCCTCTTGGGCTTGCCGATCGGAAGGTCGGCGGCTCGAATCCCCGCAACAAGGTGAGCTCCCGTTGCTCTGTCCCAGTCCTGGCGACCTAGCAGACCCAAAGCACACCAGTGCAAGTAGAGAAATAGGTACCGCTGCGGTGGGGAATGTAAATGCCGTTTCCGTGTGCTCTGGTTTCCATCACAGTGTTCCATTGCACCAGAAGTGGTTTAGTCCTGCTGGCCACATGACCCAGAAAGCTGTCTGTGGACAAACGCTGACTCCCTCAGCCTGAAAGCGAGATGAGCGTCACACACCATAGTCGCCTTTGACTGGACTTAACTGTCCAGGTGTCCTTTACCTTTTACCTTACTCCCATGCCAAGCTAAACCAAAGTTTGGCTCAGTGTGTTGTCTGAACCATGACTTTCTGCACCAGCCATGATCTATGACCAAGAACAAACTTTCTTCTGTGAAGAAGAGGGAGAGGAAGTGGGCAGCAGCTCAAAAGTCACAAACTGCAAAAAGGCTATTTGGAGAGAATGGTGCCCCCTGCAGAAGAACAGCCCAATTCTGAGCTACCTACTAGCAGCTTTTAGGGCCAAATCTGAGACTGATAGAATAAAACTACAACTATTTCTGGTAGCTATTAGATCCTAAAAGTTTTTAAAATGGTGCCAGTCAGGAAGAGTTTGTACCTTCTAAAAATGTGCAGCTGGTGAAAGGAGAAAGATTAACAGATCATTTGAGCTTTCTTAGTGGGAGCCTTAGGCTGTTGGAACCTCTCAATTAGCTGTTGTGGGGGGAGAGAAGAAGAAAGAAGTGGGATTTTAGGTGATAAACTCTTGTTTTAACACTCCCCCCCTCCAAGGAATCTGATGCTCTTTTGTAAATCTACAAGTGATAAGGAAGGATGGCAAAGATTTACAGCAATCTGGATTTAGAGGGAAGTGTTGCAACAAAGCTTGCTCAAAAGAAAAGGGAGGTTACCTCTTTGTCTCTCCAGGTCAAAGCAGAGCTTCCCTTCTCATGTGCAGGCTACCATTCTTACAACAGAAGCTTGATTTTAGGGGTACTTTGTAACACAGTCCTTGGGCCAAAGCAGTCTAGACACCCATGCTCTAAAGACTGACCAGCCTAGGAGTTGACAAAATAATAATAATAATTCATAATGGCCCAGATATCTCTTTATGTGAGCTAATTATTAGAATATGGTTTATTCATACAGAGATCTGTTCAGAGCGAAAAAGCCAGCCAAATTTGGAGACTGTGGTGGAATCTAGACGCATATAAAAAATGCTGTGAAAATGCTTTATAAAATAGTTTTAAAAAATATATTGAATTTGCCATAAGCTCACAATCACCATCTAGTGTCACATTTGTACAATGCACTTAAAACACACTTAAAATGTTATATTTGCAGCTGTATAGTTGAGTTCTGTGTTTGTTTAGGAGAGTATGCAAAGTAACAAAAGCAGCCGTATTGGTGTGACACAAGCAGAGCTGTGATAAGTTTTGAAGTGCACCGCAACAACTCATTGCAGAATCCATCACCACATCTGTCAGGAGAATCATCCTGGAAGCTGTAGCAATCCATCCTCTTTCCTCCCCATCTCCTGACATACAACCCACAGAGCAGCAGCAAATGCAACATTTATTAGGATTAGCTGACTGCCATGGAACAGTGAACTAATAAATTACTTATAAATAGTAAACTGATGAATAAATGCTCATTCCGCAATAAGGAATTGCGTGGTACTGCAATGACTGCAAACCTATGGATTCCTCTTACACCTGGGAGAAATTGACTGAGCATCTCTCAATGTTCAGCTTCATCGGATGTTCAGGAGTTCTGGTGTTATGAGGGAGAAAAACTTCTGTCGGCTTTCTCCACCCCATGCATAATTTTATAAACTTCTAATGTTACCTCCTTCCCCTTGATGGTTTTAGTTGCCATTTTCTGAACCTTTGCTAACTCTACAATATCTTTTTTGAGATGAGGCAACCAGAACTTGTACGCAGTAGTCCAAATGTGGCCGTACCATAGATTTGCACAATGGCATTCAGATACTGGCAGTTTTATTTTAAATTCCTCTCCTCATGATTCCTAGCATGGATTTTTCATGGCTGCCACACACTGGGTTGCAATGTTCATCAAGCTGCTTACTATGATTCCAAGGTCTTGTTCCTAGTCTGTCACCGCCAGTTCTGACTCCACCTGGAGATGTAGTGTTCCACGCTCTAGGGAAATCTGGCTTCCTGTTGCCACATTGACACATCTGGGATCGTTACAGATATTTTCTTCTCGGGCCCAAGAATTTGGTCAATCACAAGTTGGGTCCTGGTTATATGGCACAATTCTTGCCTATACAGTGGTACCTCTGGATGCAAATGGGATCCGTTCCGGAGCCCTGTTCGCATCCTGAGTAGAACGTAACACGCGTCTGCGCGTCCGTGGGTCGCGTTTCGCCGCTTCTGCGCATGCACGTGACATCATTTTGAGCGTCTGCGCATGCATGAGTGGCAAAACCCAGAAATAACCTGAAAACGCTCAACCTGAAGCATATTTGACCCGAGGTACGACTGTACGCAATTCCAGTTCCCATTGGCAATAGGAGCCTCCAGCCAATAGTTGCTCATTTTGAGGTCTGAGGGAAGGTTCATAAAGGAGTAGGTGCATTTGCAGATGTCCTGCTGCCAGGTCTAAGTTTTATTCATGCTTGACTTGGCAAGGAGTCAGGAAACCATGTTCTGCACTTCCTGGAGAGAGAGAGTGTGTGTCATTTAATGCTATCTACTTGATAGCAGCCAAGCATACTAGGACTCAATTTCTTGACTTTAAGAAAGCCGACTTCATAAAACTTAGGGAAGTGCTGGGTGAGATCCCATGGACAGTAATACTAAAAGGAAAGGGAGTTCATGATGGCTGGGAGTTTGTTAAGAGGGAGATAGTAAAAGCACAACTTCAGGCAATACCAATGAGACAGAAACATGGAAGGTGCCTAAAGAAGCCAGGGTGGCTTTTTAAAGAACTTTTAACTGAGTTAAGATTAAAAAAGGATGTGTACAAAAAATGGAAAAGCGGGAAACCACCAAAGAGGAATTCAAACAAATAGCCAGCACGTGTAGACACAAAGTCAGAAAAGCTAAAGCACAGAATGAACTCAGGCTTGCTAGAGAGGTTAAAAGCAACAAAAAAGGCTTTTATGGGTATGTTCGTAGCAAAAGGAAGAACAAAGAAACAGTGGGGTCACTCAGAGGAGAAGATGGTGAAATGCAAACAGGGGACACAGAAAGGGCTGAACTCCTCAATGCCTTCTTTGCCTCAGTCTTCTCCGATAAAGAAAACAATGCCTGACCTGAAGAATTTGGAGCAAATGATTCAGCAGAGGAAACACAGCCCAGAATAACTAAGGAGATAGTACAAGAATACTTGGCTAGTTTAGATGTATTCAAGTCTCCAGGGCCAGATGAACTGCATCCAAGAGTATTAAAAGAACTGGCAGATGTGATCTCAGAACCACTGGCAGTCATCTTTGAGAATTCCTGGAGAACAGGCGAAGTCCCGGCAGACTGGAGGAGGGCAAATGTTGTCCCTATTTTCAAAAAGGGGAAAAGAGAGGCCCCAAATAATTACCGCCCAGTCAGTCTGACATCAATACCAGGGAAGATTCTGGAGCAGATTATTAAGCAAACAGTCTGTGAGCACCTAGAAAGGAATGCTGTGATCACCAATAGTCAGCATGGATTTCTGAAAAATAAGTCATGGCAGACTAACCTGATCTCGTTTTTTGACAGAATTACAAGCCTGGTAGATGAAGGGAACGCAGTGGATGTAGCCTACCTTGATTTCAGCAAGGCATTTGACAAGGTGCCCCATGATATTCTTGTAAAGAAGCTGGTAAAATGCGGTCTTGACTATGCTACCACTCAGTGGATTTGTAACTGGCTGACTGACCGAACCCAAAGGGTGCTCATCAATGGTTCCTCTTCATCCTGGAGAAGAGTGACTAGTGGGGTGCCATAGGGTTCTGTCTTGGGCCCGGTCTTATTCAATATCTTTATCAACGACTTGGATGATGGACTCAAGGGCATCCTGATCAAATTTGCAGATGACACCAAACTGGGAGGGGTGGCTAACACCCCAGAGGACAGGATCACACTTCAAAACGACCTTGACAGATTAGAGAACTGGGCAAAAACAAACAAGATGAATTTTAACAGGGAGAAATGTAAAGTATTGCACTTGGGCAAAAAAAATGAGAGGCACAAATACAAGATGGGTGACACCTGGCTTGAGAGCAGTACATGTGAAAAGGATTTAGGAGTCTTGGTTGACCACAAACTTGACATGAGCCAACAGTGTGATGCGGCAGCTAAAAAAGCCAATGCAATTCTGGGTTGCATCAATAGGAGTACAGCATCTAGATCAAGGGAAGTAATAGTGCCACTGTATTCTGCTCTGGTCAGACCTCACCTGGAGTACTGTGTCCAGTTCTGGGCACCACAGTTCAAGAAGGACACTGACAAACTGGAACGTGTCCAGAGGAGGGCAACCAAAATGGTCAAAGGCCTGGAAACGATGCCTTATGAGGAACGGCTAAGGGAGCTGGGCATGTTTAGCCTGGAGAAGAGGAGGTTAAGGGGTGATATGATAGCCATGTTCAAATATATAAAAGGATGTCACATAGAGGAGGGAGAAAGGTTGTTTTCTGCTGCTCCAGAGAAGCGGACACAGAGCAATGGATCCAAACTACAAGAAAGAAGATTCCACCTAAACATTAGGAAGAACTTCCTGACAGTAAGAGCTGTTCGACAGTGGGATTTGCTGCCAAGGAGTGTGGTGGTGTCTCCTTCTTTGGAGGTCTTTAAGCAGAGGCTTGACAACCATATGTCAGGAGTGCTCTGATGGTGTTTCCTGCTTGGCAGGGGGTTGGACTTGATGGCCCTTGTGGTCTCTTCCAACTCTATGATTCTATTCTATGATTCTATGATTCTATTCTAAAATTGTGTATGGCAGAAATGCAAGTCATCCAGTGACACCTAAAGGCAATGTATGAAAGTGCACTGAACCAACGTCTAGTATTTTGCTGACCTCTGACTTTTTCCATTCCCCTTTCATTTATACCCAATGTAGAGAACCTTTGGCCCTCCAGATGTTTCTGAACTACAACTCCCACCATCTCTGGCCATTGTCCACACTTGTTGGGGCTGATGGGAGTTGCAGTTCAGAGACATCTGGAGGGGCAAAGGTTCTGCATGCTGGATTTACTGCAAGAATGCTCAAGAGGTCTAATTTCAGACTTTGCTGTACATTTTATGTTTGGGGCATGAGTGATGTTGCACCAACTGCTCTCACTTATAACACTGTGGCAAAACAGATGAAAACACTAATATTTTGGGATAATTTTAGATAAGAACAGGGATTTACAGTTTGTAAAAAGTATCTTGGGTACAAGAGACACCATCTCTACTGCTACCAAGGTCGGCCCATCCATGAGGCAAGCTGAGGTGACTGCCTCAGGCAACAGAAGCCACAGGGGTAGCAGATTGCAATGTAGATCTTTATTTGGGGCTGCCCCACCCATGAGGTGAGATGACTGCCTGAGGAGAAAGGGTTCACTGGGGGCAGCAGATCCCAATATTTCTTTCCCCCCTTGTTCTGATGTAGATCTTCCTTCATCCCTTCTTCCCTGGCAGGGAGGGAGTCGCCATTTTGGGGTCCAACTTGTGGACCTTTCCATTTACCCCTTTTGCTAGTCTTCTCTGTGCTATAGCTTTGGTTGTAAGCTCCTTAAGCAGGAGCCTGCTCTGTACTGTAAAGCATCATATATTTTTATATAGTTAACAAAAGTTGATATTTAAACTATCCTGACTAGCACAGGAGCTAATGCAAGTCAATGGGCATTTCACACCTCAGTTTACAGGGCTGGGGCAGGCTGATGGGCAAACTTAAAGAAAACACGACTGTAATGGTTGCACTTTGCAAAGTCCTTTCCACAACTCTAAAACAGCTACACCTGGAAAATTAATCAACCCAGTTCTATGTGCTGTCTCAGGGCTGTGTTTTTCACATTATATCTCCCTTCCAGCTGGCTAGTGTTGAGGCTCTCTCTGTGCCCGCCCCCCATGAAAAAACTGGAGCCACGAATGGGGAGAAAGTTCTGGATCCTCTGGCCTTCATTATATAACGATCAGTACAAAGAAAGGGCTTACAGAGGGGTGGCAGAAACGTTCTCCAACAGGTTGACTTCAACCCCCTGAAAGCACACTCCTGAAAGTGTCTCCTGAGACAGACAGAAAGAAACAAATACAACCTGTTGTAGAATTCCATTATAGCTAACCCCCTCCAATACTTTAAATTGGTATTTGTAAATGAAATGAAGTGAAATGAAATAAAGGACCAGATACATTTTTAACGAACTGTTCTGAACCTATGTTTTTATAGTTTTCTCCCCCAACTTGCTGACTTTTAAAAACTGCTGCTTCTTTATATTGGTGGAGGATTTCCAACCTATGTCCAAGGTGCTTGTGAAATCTAAACATATCTTGAGAGGTTGATGCAGCCATTTCCGCTTCTTGAGTTCCTCAGCTGCCCATGTGGAAACAATGGCTCTCTGCTCCTCTGATTTAGTGGCTAGAAGGATAAAATGAATTTTACACAAAACTGTCCATCTGACATGGATGAGGTTTGCAGTGGTCTGCAAAATGGCATGCTTTCCTCATGGAGAATGAACCAGATATATTTATGAATATATCTAAAGTGATCTACATGGTAGCAACAATTGCCACGGTCAGGGAAATGTCATGTGCCAAAAATTAAAAAATGCTGTCAAGAACAGTAGCTCAGGTATTTTGATTGTAAAGCAATGGGTTATTAGCTGTAATAAAATAATCGCAAAGCAATAACAGAAAACCTTAGAGCAAATACATACTTCAATTTTTCTAAAAAATTGTAGATTTTATTGAGTTTTAATATACAGCTTTAATATGTTAGGGTAACCAATACAAGATCTGTGTTTAATTTACACATTACAATACAAACAGGCGCTTAGATCTTTTGTTACAGAGTACAAAAGATATTCAATGGTCGTCCTCTAGCAGCTTTGAAACTTGGCAAGGCAGGTTCTAAGGCATGTTAAGTGCAGTAAAAGGCCACATGGAATACAAAATGAATACAATGGATTTATCTCCATGAAGTGTACATTATTTTTAAAAAAACAGTGTCTGCTCCACAGGGCAGACATTTATAGTAATTTTAAAAAGTCACTGGCCAATGTTCCAGACAAAGACGAGCATTATTTTGTGTATAACCATTAGAAAATTGCTTATACTGCAGTACTGGATCAAAAGGGGAAAGCTTCCAAAGGAACAGTAGGCAAAGAACTGCTAAATAAAAAAAAGGACTATAAAATATTTTCACAACTAGTTAAATGCCAAATAAACCAAGCAATAGTAAAAAACAACAACACAATACCACCCTTCTGTTCAAAATAACAGCATATTTTGCTTTTTTCTGTGAATTTTATTTATGAACACACTATATACTTAATTGCTTCTTCCATACAGGGAAATGTGTCCATTTGGTCTGTTGCTTTAGTGAAGGTGATGTATATTGAACCATCATCTTTCACTTTTAAGAAGACATGTTTTATTGCTTGTTTTCCACACACAGCCAACATCTGGATGAGGAGCGTCCTTAACTCAAGTTAAATACGCTTCTTTTCTTTTCTTTTTACAGTGCAGAGTATATGGGCTTAAAGTTACACGGCAGCTGCTGCTTCTCTTACTCCAGTTCACTCTCTGTGTCCGAGTTCAGGGGTGTGCAGTAATTGGCTTGGTCTGATGGGACATAGCCTGGGAGACACAAACACTTGTACGATCCTTCTGTGTTAATGCACTTGGCATTCTTGCAGAGAGACATCCTATTGTTCAGTTCATTGCATTCATTCACATCTAGAAGGAAAGGCAAACAAGGTGAGAAATAGTGTGGTATTAGATGCTGTCAAAGACTGAGGGAAGCACAGTTTGCTGTGACTTGCCCACCAGCCCTGCATTCAAGTCTGCAATTAACAAGAGAACTTTCAGTGTCCAGTCTGCGGTCTTCTATCTTGTGCAAAGAAAAGCAAGAAAAGTGGCTACGTTATGTGCATGACATCATTTTTCCATCAACGCAACGTAATAGTGTTCAAATACAGGACAAATACACAAGTAAAACTTTACCTGTCATGTAAAAAGGTAAAAGTAAAGGACCCCTGACAGTTAAGTCCAGTCATGAACGACTCTGGGGTTGTGGCACTCATCTCGTTTTACTGGCCGAGGGAGCTGGCGTTGGTCTGCAGACAGTTTTTCCGGGTCATATGGCCAGCATGACTAAGCCGCTTCTGGCGAAACCAGAGCAGTGCACGGAAATGCCGTTTACTTTCCTGCCGGAGCTGTACTTATTTATCTACTTGCACTTTTGGCATGCTTTTGAACTGCTAGGTTGGCAGGAGCTGGGGCCAAGCAATGGGAGCTCACCCCGTCGTGGGGATTCGAACTGCCGACCTGCCAATCAGTAAGCCCTAGGCTCAGTGGTTTAGACCACAGTGCCACCCGCGTCCTACCTGTCATGTAAGTTGAACATAATTAAAATGGCCCTAATTTGTCCACAAACAGCCTAAAGTTACAGCATGTGTACATACATATGCAACAGCACTTGTGGCAGGTAAATTTTACTGATTAGACAGTGAACAGGGGGCCTGGCTGGCCACTGTTTTATGCATGCCTGCTTAGGCACTACTTGTTTCACTCCTAGGAGTGTAGGAAGAGGTAGGTACCTTCTTTCTAGTAAATTCTTACAGTCACCGAGGGAAGTCAACTACGTGGGCTGCGCATTCAGCCCTGATTGTTTCACCTCTTCTGCTAGTCATGTGAACCATGCAGAAATTTAGTGCAGGCTGCCCTTGCATTTAGGGCACAATCCACCAAAAAGTTCTTGAGTGCAAGTCCCATTGAAACGCAAGAGGAGCTGCACCATTGCTCATCTCTTGCACAGCTCCCACTCATTTCCATGGGGCACATGCAGGAGAACTTCCCAGTGGAATGTGCCGCTGAACCGTAGGATTCAGAAACCCTTAAACACGAAAACACATCTGGTCATCAAAATCAGAGGTGCCGGCTTATCCTCTACATTTGGCGGACTCTGCAAGTGGCCTGTATGTGACATCCACTTACCAACACATGTCATTTTGGCCATGTCCAAATGGTAGCCATCAAAACAGTCACAAGTATATCCTTCCTGCACCCTCACGCAGCGTCCATTTTCACATCCATTCAGAATGCCACATTCTTCTGCCTGTAACTCCTCAAAGCTGTTCCGGAAACCTGGGCAGCAAAAACATAGGAAATGATTGCATTCAACCGCTGTAGAGTCTTAATGCACCAAACTCCAAAGGGCGTTCTCTATTGTGTTACCACCCTAAATAAAGCCTTTCTCAGCCTACAATGAGTGCTGGAAAAGCTTTCAGAGCAAAGTCACAGGCTGTGATGTTATGCTCAGGGCATACAGAGATAAACTAGTCCAAATGTTTGAAGTGCCAATCAATTAATTGTTGCTGCTGTTTTGCAGAAGACATGACGGCCTTCATTAGGAACTCCATAGAGCTCATAGTAGAAAAGTAAATAAATAAATTAAATTTTAAAATAGGGACACGCTTCAAGGTCAAGGTCAATTTCAGTTCCAAGGCACCACAAGAGAAACAGGGGTTTTGCAGCACCATATTTTCTTTATAATATGTAGGTACAACCTAAAAAAAATTTACAAAAAGGATAGACATTTCCCAGAAGCAATAATTGAACAGTACTGCAGATGGCAGTCAAGCACAAAGAACGTCTGAGGAATTTGCAGCCCACAAAGTGGTAATTTTTGAGAAGTCTTTTCTTTCCCAAAACGTGGTCTAAGCAGCTGTGGACCCAATCTTATTAAACAACAGATATTTTTTGGGCAATAAGCCTGAACTAATAAGAGAGATACAGCAGTTTGAAAAAGTAAACAAAACCCATTATAGAAATATACAACAGATTAGTGAAGTAAATATAAGGCTGTTTTCATTCTGCTGTACTATAAATGATTAATAATATATCTGAGAATTCACCTTTCCTTTTAAGTATACATGAATATGACTAAAGGTGTTTTCATCTAAGCAAACTACAGCAAACTTCCATGGAAAGTGTCATGACCTAGTCTACCCCTAGAAGCCTGCACTTCTGTGCAAAGCATCTCAGCAAGTGCCAATTGCCATGCGATGAGTTTTCCACATCTACACCCTGATGCCTATGTGCTGTACTCTCACAGGATACATCCCACAGGACTCCTTTGGGTATGGTGAACAGAATGGTGGACTCGTGCTGCTAGAAAAAAGAAGGAAGGCCAAAGTTCTTTGGGATACATGGAAATAGTTATGCCCTCAAGATATATTCCTCAGTTGCCACTAGTCTAAGAGATAAAGGTCCTGTTATATTCTAAGCAGCTGCAAGCCTAAACTGAGATTAATTAGAGGCAAAACGCAAGAATCTTTTATGTGAAAACTGCAGCCCATCTTTACTTTAGGAACTACCACTGGGTAAAGCTAATCATCCAGTCCTGCTGGAGGACTCCCTCTCTCAACTGTGACGAGGCCATTAGCTCCACTAGTTCCACAGGGCTCCTCCTGCCCCTGAACGGCTTCCATCCCAGCTGGTCATCATGATAACTTTCAGAAATGGTGCCTTGGATGAAACAATTACTTTAATTGATTGCATGTTGGCTGCTCTGAGAATCGGGTTTTTTGGTTGAATGGCAAAGTAAAAATGCTATAAATAAATAAATGTAAAAAAAAAGAATACAATGCATGCAGAAGTCCTCCCCTTTTAAACAAAGAGCTTATTGTTTAACTGAAGAAAGACCCATTCATATTCATTTGTGCCTTGGATGTATGAAGTTGCCCTCTTCAGAGTGAGCCATGGGTCTATCTAGCCCATGGCTACCCACTCCAACTGGGAGTGGTCTTCTGGGGTCTCAAGCAAGGGTCTGTTTCCTCATCCCTATTACTGATTAAAAAAACAGAGATGGCAGTGGTTGAATCTGGAACCTGTGTTGAAACACTGATCTATGCCATCCAGAGGTTAACACACTGAGATGAACACACAATCCAAATGGAAACCTTAAAGGAAAGCATTACAACTTAAACAGCAACCTAATACCAGCAGATAATGGGGGGGGGGTTGCCCAACATTTTCCCTTTTGCCCCTGTGACTATGCCATCATTTCTTCCCATGGTTTCCAGTACACACTGTTTTGCAATTTTTTAAAACAATGTCACCATTTAGCTATAGTTCAGCTCAGAGAGCTGCTCTGTTTAATTAAAGTCATACGAAATGGAAATGGCTGGACCTTATACAACTTTGCATAAGTCAACTGAGTTTGTTCAGCATTCAGCAGAGATGAAATCATTAGGCTGGCCTCTGCTGAAGGGAATGAAATATATGAATCACTTTTGCTACTTTCTTGCCTTGCTCCGAGTTATTTATTTTTATTTTGTTTCCCTTTTTGATATACGATATATTTTAACCAAACACTATCAGGAAAGAGACCAAATGAAACGGGGAAGTGATAAGCACAATGCAGCTGGAATAGCCACTTTATTAATCACTGCTTAATTCACACATGATACTGAACATTCAAAGCGTGCACATACAGGGACTGCGTCACGGAAGGCCTGCGTCGACAGACTCCTGAGGATCAAGCAGGAACCATGCCATGTGCTATCTACCCAGAGGAACGATAAAGAATAAGGATCCTTGGAGCCCAAATATATTTTACTGCGTCAGCTAGAGTCTGCTACCCCTGCACACTTCACTCTGCTTTGCTTGCCAACCCCCCCTGCCCCTGACTCTGCCAGTTTAGGTTAAGGTAAAGAGACCCCTGACCATTAGGTCCAGTCGTGACTGACTCTGGGGTTGCGGCGCTCATCTCGCTATATTGGCCAAGGGAGCCAGCGTACAGCTTCCGGGTCATGTGGCCAGCATGACTAAGCCACTTCTGGCGAACCAGAGCAGCGCACGGAAACGCCGTTTACCTTCCTGTTGGAGCGGTACCTATTTATCTACTTGCACTTTGATGTGCTTTCGTACTGCTAGGTGGGCAGGAGCAGGGAACGAACAATGGGAGCTCACCCCGTCATGGGGATTCGAACCGCTGACCTTCTGATCGGCAAGCCCTAGGCTCTGTGGTTTAACCCACAGCGCTACCCGTGTCCCCTCTGCCAGCTTACAGCCTGCTAATTCCTACCCCCTCCCCTTACACCAGGGTGGAGAACCTTTGTTGGCTGGAGGAGCAGATCTTTATCTCCTCCATCCCTGGTGGGCAAAGCTTGACAGGTGTGTGGGGCTCTCTTGTCAAACACCTGATTTCATTGTGATGTCCTGTGATGCTTCCCTTCAAAGCCCTGATTGTCAAAACTTCAAAGTGAAGCACGGGGCTTTGAAAGAGCCCTTTGTAAATATCCTCCTGCAGGGATGTTTACAAAGGGCTTTTGGGCATCCTGCCCACCTTTATCCTTCAAACCACAGAGATTTAAAGGAGAGGGCTCCATCCTCTATGCTTCTCATTCAAACCTACACAGAAGTTTATTAGCATTACCATTGTATTTATTTATGGAATAAGCAGGAGGAACCCAAGCTACTAATTTTTAGTTTTGGGGAGCAAAGGTTGCTTACGGTCTTCCACAAAGTATGGATCAGTTTCCGGAGTATACTGTTCCTCCTCAAAGTCAGTCAACGCATCTTGCCCATACGGCCTCCGAGATCCTGGCACTGGAATGTTGCACAATTGGGCGTAATCGTCTGGAAGTGAGCAAAGCAAAACAGGAGTTATAATGGAATGCATTCCTAATGAAGATACCCCATGCTTCTTTCTCTTGCTAGTGTATAACACTTAATTGGAAAAGCCTAAGTCTGTTGCCCACATATTGCTTTCTTTCCTGGAAGATTAAGATTGCTCAAATGTAATGCAGCCATGACTCAACTTTAGCGATCATGAGCAGTGTCATTGTTCAGTAGTTCCAAGGCCAAGAAAGGGCATTCTGGTCACCTCATCTGAACCTTGCTTAATTCTGGCCGGCTTGTTCTGTTTCATAAACTGGGGATTGGAGGCCCATGAAAGGCGAAAGCCAGATTGCTGGCAAAGGGTTGCTATCTTTGTTACTAGATCAAGAATTTCAAAATGAGAGGGGCCAAGCCAGGGTGGTACAAAACGTGACTTAAAGCTTCACTGCAGCCTAATAGGATTTTCTACTAAGCAAATGGTGGATCACAAGCTTAACATGAGTCAACAGTGTAATGCAGCAGCAAAAAAAGCTAATGCTATTCTAGGCTGCATCAACGGAAGCATAGCGTCCAGATCAAGGGAAGTAATAGTACCACTCTATTCTGCCTTGGTCAGACCACACTTGGAATACTGTGTCCAATTCTGGGTACCACAATTTAAGAAGGGTAAGCTGGAGGAGGAGGGCAATCAGGATGATCAAGGTTCTGGAAACTACTTGTCAGGTAAACCTCTTAATTAAAAATAAAAGCAGGTACACTGGTGGTCTTGGGATCCTTCGTAGCTCCTCGCACATGATGAGGCTGCTGTCCTTGTGCAGCTCCTTTTAAGTCACAGGATTAGGCAATCAGAAGTGAAGCACAAGTAATATACATTGCTGGTGCAGTTCTGAGAATGGCCCTGCATTTTTCATGGAGGGAGCTACTGTACTGCAGTCACCAAGACACTAAGCTGTGAGCCACCAAGTTCATTCTTCAAATCTTCCTTCTGTTATGCTTTTAATAGGCGGGTGGCCTTAGGCAAGCCATACAATGTCCAAAACTGGGGTTCTAAAACTGATTTAAGAATTGTTGGAATGGTTGCTACACTAATATGTGGTGTGCTTTGAACACTTGAACATGCTGGATAAATGTTAGCAATTATAGCAATTGTAAATGCTATAAATGCTAGCAATTATAGTCCAAATGTTGCTTTGCATTGGAAGAAGAACCTTTATACCTAACCAATGTTCAGAGAAACATTGTTTTATGCCTCCTACTTCTGCTGTCTCCCACAATGAATATATTAACAATATAGAAATACATTATGTGTATTTCTATACAAATGTGTATTTCTATCATGTGTTGGATCGGAACACATGAAATGCCAAACCATGGTTTGTTGTTATGGGAATAAACCCAGGGTTTGCATGTTCCCTCTTGCACTTAATGTGTGTGTGTGTGTTTATGTGTGTTTGCTGGTTTGTAGCAAACCACTGTGTGCTACTACATCTGGACCAGGACACTGATTTGCCATCCTGGTTTGCAGGGCAGATGGAAAACATAGTTTGCTGGTTCAAATGTCATTGCAACTTATGCTTTTCCCCTAACCAGGAAGAAACTAATTTGTAATGAGTATGGGTTGCTCGTGCGTAAGTTGCCGCCTCTCCTGGCTTTGTTGCCTTGTTAAACCTTTCAGTCTGGGCAGCCCTTCACTTCGTGGCTGCCTTAGTCGCTAGCAGAATCCGTCAGTGGGCGTTTCTTAAATCTTTTCCAACATAAAAGTTGTTTGACACCCAGTCTCCTCCTACTCTCTCTGCGCGGAAGTCTTCTGCGCAGGGAGGGCGTGGGTAGCGGAGGACCCGTGCTCTCCCCGCTGGTGTCCGGTGAAGAGTCCTGGAGCCCTCTCGCCGATTCCCCCATCTGCCCCCCTTTATCCCTGTGTTGCGCTGATTTGCTTCCCCATCTGCGGAGCTGCCTCTCTCCCTGCTGGGCCCTTCTCCAGCATCATTTGAGAGCCTTCCCTCCGCCTCTAGCTCCGATGTCAGTTCCCTGACATAATTGAAATAGAAATATTGAAATACTTTATTGTCACTTGTACAACTTGTATACAGTGAGATTACATGAGCACCCCCCACTCAGCTCTCTTAGTCTTAATTCCCCTCGTTTACTGACGCACACCCACCAAACCCGAAAGTCAGTTTGTAATGAAGTGTACAGTGGTACCTCGGGTTACATACACTTCAGGTTACATACGCTTCAGATTACAGACTCCGCTAACCCAGAAATAGTACCTCGGGTTAAGAACTTCGCTTCAGGATGAGAACAGAAATCGTGCTCCAGCGGCGCGGCAGCAGCAGGAGGCCCCATTAGCTAAAGTGGTGCTTCAGGTTAAGAACAGTTTCAGGTTAAGAACGGACCTCCAGAACGAATTAGGTACTTAACCCGAGGTACCACTGTAGTATGTGAAACAAGGGGGTAATGGAGGAGTGCACAAACACTGAGTTTATTACTGCAGCACCAAAACTTGGTTTGGCACCATGTGCTAACTATGTGGGTTAGTACTTAAGGTATCTTGAAGAGTTTTTCTACACATTATTTTATACTAGTTATGCATGCATGATCATGCCAACACTATATTAATAAACCAAACAATTTTTTTGTATGAAACACTTTTACCAAGAGAATTACATGTATAAAAAAATAACTGTTGAGCGTAAGGACAGCCAGTGAAAGAGGAAAGCTGGAAGGAAAGTATATGCATGAAAGCCAAGTACAAATGATTTAATAATTTCTGGTTCTAAAGGAGACAAGTACACTGGTACTTTCCTATGATGAATCGATGTTCCTTGAAATGTGCTTGATTTTCAGTGAAACAAGAGTTTTCCCTCTGCATCATTTTCTGTTTGCACAACTGGTCTGCATTTTTCTCAGGGGCTGGTCAAATCATGATTGATTTTGCTGTTGTTGCTGTTTTCTTACTGACCGAAAGAACATGTGATCCGGTGATGTAAGCAATGGATAATCCCAATAAAATTAATGGAATATAAACATTTCAATGCTGATTGAGGTGGGAATAACAGTTTCCTTCTTTTGCTGCTTTCCCTCCCTCAAGCAGCGGTCTGGAACATCTGACCTGCCTGTCTTTGCCCATTTCATAAGGAATTCAAATTCAGACCTCCACAGTTGGAGGCTGTATGCTTCTGAAGACCAGTTGCTAGAAGGTGCAGGAGGAGAAGATGCTGTTGTGCTCAGGCCTTGCTTGCAAGCTTCTCATAGGCATCTGGTTGGCTACTGTAGTAACAGGATGCTGGACCAGAGATCCAACAGGAGTTCTTTTGTTGCCTTTTGTTAGTCCTGCACTTGAAATTCCAATCTAAATTCTATGCTGCTTAAAATGCATTCTCTACTTTTCATCGTAGAGAACAGTCAATAGTCTAAAAGGTACTATTTAGCATTACTTGTGAAAACATCCTTTTGGTTCAGTTAAAAGGACATCTGGGGGTGGGGGAAACCATACTGAACTAGGTAGGTAATAGTTTTAAAGTAAACAAGCATAAAAGGTAAAGGGACCCCTGACTGTTAGGTCTAGTTGCGGATGACTCTGGGGTTGCGCCGCTCATCTTGCTTTACTGGCCGAGGGAGAAGCCGTACAGCTTCCGGGTCATGTGGCATGACTAAGCCACTTCGGCGAACCAGAGCAGCGCACGGAAACACCATTTACCTTCCCACTGGAGCAGTACCTATTTATCTACTTGCACTTTGACGTGCTTTCGAACTGCTAGGTTGGCAGGAGCTGGGACTGAGGAACGGGAGCTCACCCCGTCGCGGGGATTCAAACCACCGACCTTCTGATTGGCAAGCCCTAGGCTCAGTGGTTTAGACCATAGCGCCACCCACGTCCATAAGCATTTTTCTTTCCCCAGATTTAAGACGATGTCTAGGTGTTACGTGATATTTTAAGGTAATCCCTTATTTTTAAAGGCTTGCTTCTTATTCCAGCTCCATAATATACACAATTTATTTTGGGGGACACAAGTTTATGTTACTTTCTTACCTTTTAACCTGTCAACCTTAGAGTGACTCCATGGGATGTATTTCCCCCTACCAATAATTGTATATATCTTTGTTGGTTAGAGCTCACAACCTTCCTACAAGCCTATGGTGAAGAGTTATCAAGTTTCTGTACTATGCAAACATTAACCGTTTGTACCAGGGGAAGCATGATTCTTCCCTAATTTATGCTTCTGTGATAGTGGAATTGAATATGTCTGCCCTGGCTAAGGAACGGTGACAAGCAGCTTTAGAGGCTGTGAGGGAAACATCGTGGAAAATTTGATTCTGTTTGCATTGAAAGGTGAACCTACATAATTCGCACTTGCTGAGACAATATGGGAACTGAAATGCAGCCATCCATCAAAATCCTCACCCTCCAGATTTTGTAGCACAGCTCTCTAGCCAAGTAATATATATGAAAATACAGATACTAAGGGTAAATTTGCATAAAAACTCATATATTACTGAAAAGAACATACAACCTGACCTTAAACTGTACTTTGAGGCGGCGTGCTGGACATGGATTAAGGACTGGATATTAATTAAAAACACGGAAGTCCTAGATCTGCAGGGATGGGATATTGTGTCCGGATGGCATGGCTACATAGGCTATGACAAGGTTAAATCCCACAAAGGATTTTTAAATCATATTGTGAGAAGGGCATTATATGAAGTATGGGAGAGGAGTAAAAAATCAGTAGTAACCAAAACACCATGGTGGCTGTCACTAATGGAATCTATGTCGGTTCACAGGATGAATATGAACAGCGATTGGCTAACATATAAGGATTTGGTAGAGGAAACAAGTAGTGATCCAAAAATAAAGGACCTAAGTGAATTGAAACAGAAGGGAATAACCTGGCTGGAGTATTATCAATTAAAAACCGCCCTTGAAAAGGATAAAAGAACCAAAGGATTTGACAAAAAAAATCCTATCTGGAGAAGGATATTTTATATAATAATCAAAAGACACTTTCTAAAATGTACAAACTACTTTTGAATTGGCAAAGAAAGGAGGAAGATATCAAAGAAATTACAGTAAAATGGGAGAGGGACCTGGGACATACGATCAAACCCAATATTTGGAACGAATTATGGACTAAAAATATAAAATTCACGGCTTGTTTCCTTATAAGGGAAAATCTTATGAAAATGTACTATAGGTGTACCTGACCCCTGTAAAACTTGCAAAAATAAATAAATCAAACAATAACAAGTGTTGGCGATGTAAGGAACAGATAGGAACATACTACAATATGTGGTGGTCCTGTCTAGAGATACAAAGATTTTGGAATATGATTTATGAAGAGATAAAGAGATTGATAAAAACTACATTTAGCAAGAAACCGGAACAATTCTTACTAGGAATGGTTTCAGATAATATTCCCAAAAACAAAACTAGGCTATTTATGTATGCAACATCAGCAGCAAGGGTTATAGTGGCAAAACACTGGAAAGATAAAAATATACCCACTAAAGAGGAATGGGTAGTCAAATTGTGCGAGTACTTGGAGCTCACAAAGCTGACAGGTGCAATAAGAGATAAACCTAAAAAATTGGTGAAAGAAGAATGGGAATGTTTAAATAATTATTTAGGGGACAAGGGCCCAACAAGAAAGATCTGGCTATGTTTAGAATGATACCGCATAGAGAAATGTTCCCTGATACCAAGATGAGGGATTCCTTTGGAATGCAGATAGAGTTAATTGATAAGAATAATGATCTGTTGAGAGCTTGACGGATGTGTACAATTGATGAGCTTTCCTGCTTTGGCTCATCTTCCTTTTTTTTTCTTCCTTTCCTTTTTTCCCCTTTTCTTTTATATTTCCCATAGTAGCTTATGTTCTGTGTCATGTACTTCAATATTTTTTGTAGTTTTTGTAGTTTTCTTTCATTACTATTAAGGAATTTTCCTTTGTAATTTTTGGTTGTTTATATTTATATGTACCTGTTTAAGCAAAATAAAAGGTATTTAAAAAAAAGAAATAAAAAAAAGAAAAGAACATACAAAAACACATTATTGTATTAGGAGGAGATCTGTAAATTTGTGTATATCAGGCAAAATCATGCAGGAAAAATATGTACTGTACACTACGAGAAAATGCTAGTGAATTTTCATGAGGACATGACAAAAAAATTACAAACTGATGTGGAAATGTGGAGAACTGAACTTAAGACTAGAAAAACAAGAGACTGAGATAAACCACAACGGATATTGTTGCCCATCCCTAGGAAACACAGCTACTGATGAGAGGATCTGATCTAGGAGTTCTGAGAGGCAGGAGACTGTGGGAGAGAAATCCGGCTTGGAACTTTTAGTCAGCAAATACAGCTAAAACCTTAAGCAAAGTTTTCCTCCCAGTCAACTTTTGCCAAGCTGGTGCCGGCCAGATGTGCCATCCATCAGCCCCAGCGTATTCTTGATTGGATCCAATGTGACAAAATGCAGTTCTTGCACACAAACCTCCCATTTTCAAAAGGAAATGGTCAAATGTGCAGTCCAGAAAAGAAAAGAGGAAGCATGTAGCCTCCAAACTGAGTGTTATTCATGCTTCGAAAGAGAATCCTAAAATCTTATCAAAGATGGTGTTTCCACCGAAGGGGCATTTCATTCTTCCGGCTCTCAAAATACAATATGGCAGGAAACACTGGTGTGCCCACAGGAAACACAATCAAACAACCAAGTGCACAGACACTTTTACTTGGCTTAGTTCTAGTTGCCCCATGTGGTTTCACAGCTGGTGCAGAATGTGACAGGCCTACGATCTTAAGCATGCTTACTTGGAAATAAGTCAAAATAAATGTGTTGAGGATCAAGGTAATTACATTCTGCAGTGTGCTAGAGGCCTGCTAATCTAGTATATCATTTTATACAGCATTCTGGAAAGCTACAACCATATTTATTGCCCAGCAGATTTAGTGACACATTGTACGCGATGCAAATAAACCCTGTCAGAGTGACAAATGGCTTCAGGCATCTATGATTCCCTTTTCCAAGCACCACCTGCTTTTGTTTCACTTGGTGACAACTGAATCCAGAAAGAGATGGAATCTGATGTCAGCAGCGCTGGCTAGTCCCTCCTGAAACTTGAACAATGAAACATAAAAGTGAGAGGATGATGTGGGGAGAGAAGGGGAGGAAACTCTTGCAGAGCTGCTGGAAATATTTAGCGGTATTATTATTATTATTAAACTGCAGTGAGAAATTGCTCCAATCATAATTTAATCAATTTTTCCCAGTCATTTGCTAACAAAAACCTGATTGTTAAAATGTTATTTGCATCAACGCTACTCTGGAAAAACATAGCTCGTGCCTTGGAGAAACATGTTGTAATTGTAGCTAGGAAAGCTGTTGAAATAAATGCATTTTCGGCCAGATCTCTCTGGTGAGAAGGCTTTTTACTGTATAAAATCAGTAGCTATCTTAGCAGAAAATCCCTGGTTTTAAATATTTTTAAAACTATTCCTTAATAACCCAGTTTTAACTGCCTTAATGAATGCTAAACATACTAACTAGATAATATGCCCCATTAAACTCAGGGAGGGAATTTACTTCTGAGTAAACATGCTTAGGATTGCTCTCCCACTTGCTTTTTGGGGTCCTTAAGGAACTAGTTTGCTCTCATGAAAACCCAAAAGTATGAAACATGCACAGCTTCTGACACAGAAGCTGGAACTTTCCTTGTTCTAAAGAAAGAATTCCACCTTCCCTTCCCCAATTCTTTATTTTTTTGAAATCTGTGACTCGATTCTGTTGAAGAGGCCAAAGACCTACACACTTAACCATGTTATGCCCAATTTGCAGATAATGCTGAGAGGCAGTCTCTCAAACCACACAGCCATGGAGAAATTTCTCATTCGATGAAGGCTGGAACCCAATTGCTACCTCCTAGGAACTGATTGTGCAAGGTAAAGGGACCCCTGACCATTAGGTCCAGTCATGGCTGACTCTGGGGTTGTGGTGCTCATCTCGCTTTATTGGCTGAGGGAGCCGGCATACATCATGACTAAGCCACTTCTGGTGAACCAGAGCAGCACACGGAAACGCCGTTTACCTTCCCGCCGGAGCGGTACCTATTTATCTACTTGCACTTTGACATGCTTTCAAACTGCTAGGTTGGCAGGAGCAGGGACTGAGCAACGGGAGCTCACCCCGTCGCGGGGATTCGAACCACCAACCTTCTGATCTGCAAGCTCTAGGCTCTGTGGTTTAACCCACAGCGCCACCTGCGTCCTTGTAGGTAGTCATCGCCTAAAAACGGTGTTCTGTTGACAGGCCTTTGAAATGTGAATTTTTTTTAAACCACCCAGTATTTATAGTTGTATCCCCCCCCTAATATTTTATTGATGTTTTCCTTGTTGTTGTAACTTTTGTATGGTTATGACGACATTGCATTATATAAATATTTAAATAACTATATAAGCAAAGCCCTACTCACTAGAGGTGAAGGCTATAATAATCCTAACCCCACAGACCTGGGAGTAAGCTCCGTTGAATTCAATCCTACTTATCTCTAAGCAGACATGTTGTAAGATTGAGATGTTACAATTATTATTAATATTATTTAAAATAAAAGGTGAGATTCTAAAGAAGCTGCATTTTGTACCTCTAGCTCATTCTGCACTCTTGTGGAATTATGGCATCTTCACAGCTAAGGAAGTATGCGTCATATGCTATGGAAAAATCATGTCCATATTTTGATCATTGTTAGTTGAATGTGATAGCCATGACTAATAATCTTTGGGAGGTTTGGATATATCTTGCGAGTCTAGGTTAGAAGGAAGACTTGAAACCTAACCCCAAGTATTTTGTGCCAGCATTTCAGCCTACAGCACTGGCATGAGGTTGCAGTTTCAGAAGTGTGTCAGATGGCACCTCTCATTCCAATTATTTATATGGTTTAAATCATCTGCCAACCTCTCACTCACTACTTATGTGAATATATGTTTTGTCTTAATATGAATCAGAAACACCCCCCCCATCTCTTTTTTGATTGCTGGGAGTTTTACCTTCTCTTCATCCCCACATAAATCAATCATCCTGATAATATTTTCATAGAATTGTAGAGTTTCAGATATTCTTTTCTTCAGGTTATTGATTTGTTTTTCACTGCTACAACTTTAAAATACAGACTGTCAAAATATCCCCAGAATGAAATGCACACAAAAATTTGAAGCCAGCTTCAAAAGTAGGTTGTTCTAACTATTTTGGAAAAAGACAGACAATAGTAACCTTACTCAGAGTCACAATGTGGATTTTTAAATGTGCATCGCTTGCATCTCTGAGTACAAGAAAATTCTGATTTAAAAACCAACTGCATAGCACAGAAACAGAAAACAGCATGCTCTTTGGTAAAAGCAGAAATGTGTTGCTAAAAGCACAACATAATCATCTAAATACTCTGTTTCCCCTGTTTTCTGTACCCATATGTTCAATATATTTATGGAAATAAACATGAAGTTCCAGTAGTAAATCAGGCCCCATCAATATATAAATCTAAGATTGTAATATGGCGTAGGTCCAGTTTTCCCAGACAGGACTTGAACCTATGACCTACTGGTTGAGAGGTGTGAAAGTTTCCTCCTGAGCCAACATAATCACTTCTTATGTTCTTAAACGCTAAACCTTGAAGGGCAAATGATTCTTTCATACACAATTCAGTTCTGGTTTTCTTGGGAAATTTCCCCAAAATGGTAAATGTTTTTAAGGTGTAGACTGCAGTTATATCAGCTAATTACCTACTGATCCCCTGCTTTCCACTGTACTGCATTCTGAATCACATATGGAAAACTACAGGCGACCAAAAATGAAACAAGAACCTTAATTGCTTAGCATCCACTTGTAGGGCCCAATCGAAATTGGGGCAAGTTGTGTTTGTTCTATTTATCTATCCATAAACACCACATATTACTTATATAAAAATTTGAAGTGTAATCCACAGATCCTATGTGCCAATGTAACATCCCACCCCTGTGCCAGCAAACCAGGACAGCTAGGGAATGCATACATGATCTGTGGTACCATGTGGGTTCTGTCCTGGGTTATTTTAGTTCAGTGCAGTGCACCAACTTAAATTTGGCTTAGTGTATCATCTGAACCCTCCTTAACAGTGACTTGTTGCCAAAAAAACAAATCTTGGCTGCAGTTCGTGATTAAGGAGGAGAGTGCTTAACATGATCCTGAGTTTGGATGTCAAGCTAAAAGAACCAAGGAAGAGCAAAGTGGCTGTGATCACCACCTTGGGAGCCAGCATTTTCCTCCATTTGCTTAGCACCATATGCAAATTCAGCCCTTGTTTTAAAAATGATGTGTGTCTTTTGTCCAACTTGTCTTCCATTCAGCCACTTATGGAAGTCAATTAGAAGTAACAGGGCAGCACTCCCCCTGCGACTCTCCAGATACAGGTTGTCAATGATGATGTGATGATTTGAATTTATATACTGAATTTATATACTTATACACTCAGTTATGATTTTGCTAGATTGCCTGACATTTCTTTTTAAGGAACAGCTCAAGGAGCAGCTCAAGCAGGTGGGAGTTGGAGGTGCTGCATTACAGGAGTACAAGGAGATGGCTGCTCATCTCCATGGCTTTGGGGTCCATTCTGTCTCCTATGCTATTTAGCATCTATATGAAACCACTGGGAGCCATCATCCAGGGATTTGGAGCATGGTGTCCCCAGTGTGTTGGTAACACTCAGCTCTGTATCTCCATTCCATCAGAACAAGGAGAGGCTCTGAAAGTGCTGGACAGTCGTCCGAAAGCAGTGATGTACTGGATGAAGGTCAATAAAATAAGGCTGAATTCTGATCAGATGTGGGTGGGTGGCTCCCATATCCATTCATCAGATGTACGACTTTCACTGGGAAGAGTTGCATTCCCTCTGAAGTGTGGGAGTACTCTGGGATTTCAAGTCATCACTAGAGCCTTCTGTGGCTAGGAGAGCTTATGCCCAGGTTAGGCTGATGAACTAGCAAAGGCTTTTCCTGGAGCAGGAGAGCCTGGTCTCAGTTCTCCATACTCTTTTGCATGAACTACTGTAATGCATTATATGTGGGGCTGATATATAAATTGAATAAATAACTACATAAACAAAAGGCTACAACAGCGATGCATTAACGTGCTTTTTGATACAAGAATCAGTCCTGGAAAACAATGTTCCTTTCTTCTTCTTTTTTTAAAAATATTTTATTAAGGATTTTCTTGTTTTACAGAAGTAAGTGTAATGCCTCGTATTTTTCCCCCCCCATGTAACATTTTTACAAATCCGTTTCATTTGTTGAGGCATTAGGGGGAGAAGAAAAAAAGGAAAAAAGAAAGGGGGGGTGGAGAGAGGGAAGATGGATGGGGGTGGGGCCGGGTGGCGGTGTTTCTATTATGTTTAATGTATGTAGAGTTTGGTGTCAGCGTTGCTTGTGTTGTTCACTTGTTCCTTTGGTGGTGAGAGAGGTTGGGGTTGGCCTGGGGTGTGATTGTTTGCTTGTGATTGGCTGTGGTGATCTTTGTTTTCGTGTGTGAGTGAGGTTGGTGGGTGTTTTGGATCAGGTTAGCCATATTGATTTGTATGCTGTTGGTGGATTATTGTCATTGTCCTGTTGGGCTGTGTATGTGATAAAGAACAATGTTCCTTTCTAAAATAAAAAATACCACCATCTACTTTAACTGACACAAATTTACAGAAAATACCAGCTGTCCTGCTTGAGATGAAATGAAAGAGAGGCGGTTTTTTTGTGTTTTTTTTTTACAGTTCATTATTAAGACGTCTGATTTACACAGAATCCGCTGATCGCTGGAAATTCAAGTGACTTCCAATAAACAACCTCAGCTTTGCTTGATTTCAAACACTGTGATGTGGTAGCTGGCAAGTGATGCCTGAAGCCGAGTTTTGACAATAGAATCTAAATAATCAATCAAAAATGTAAAACTCATAAAAGGCCATGAAGGAATTCTTTCCAATGGAAAAATGTTTTGTTGCATTAAATACGGAGTTTTTATTAGGAAAATGTTTCAAAATCTTCTAGCCAGCCGCAGTATCAAAACCAGAAGCCACGCATGCACCATATTCCTGTTTGGATTTTTATAACACCCCATTTCCACCTCCCACCTGGCCCATCCTGGCAACACTCAGTGAAACTGAAAACACAGCTTGCTGAATTGTGTGGAGAAAAGTTGCTGGAATGTGGGTTTTTGTTTTGTTTTGTTTAAAAGGACAAATCAGCTTAAAATAGGGCAGATGTCTGAGACTCTCTAGATTAGGAGAAGTCAATATTGTGCCCTTCAGATGCTGTTGGATTAACACTCCCATCAGTATTAACCATTTGGCATGCTGGCTGAAGCTGATGGGAGATGGAGTCAAACAAACATCTGGGGGTACCATGATGGCTACATCCGTCTTCCATATGAGTCTTAAATTGAAGATCTCAGTGAATGCCATGAATAAGGACACCTACGCACAACAGAGACAATTAGAAGCAGGAAATTGAATAGCTATATAACATGCCGAAGCTCTGCAGGGCATACAATAGCTATTCATCTGATCTGTCATGGAAAACATCACTATACATCTCTGTATTATCCCACCATTATGTTATTTAGTGTTGGAGAATATGCTTTATTACATACACTGCCTTTAATCCTCCCTCTCAGAAGCTAAAATATTGGCAACCACCACGTTAGGTGAGTTCACATATTCACACCACTAGAATCAATCACCATGTTGTAAGTCTCTATGGATTTGTTGTCACAACTCAAAGCAGTTTATAAAATTTATTATATGAGAAAATATTACCGCCCACAAGGTGACAGTTCCCCACCACTCTCCTGTGGGTTAGTCATGTTTTTAAATGCAGCCTTATATGGTAAAACTGACATACTATTACAGAAAATGCATCATTCATTTTCAGTTGTAGGATTTCCCATGGATTTATTAAAGTTTTACCACATGAGACAGAAATGAGTAACTTTACAGAACGCTGAAGGAATGGTACCCTATTGAAATGAATCATATAAACTCACGTTGGCTTGGGTTCCATAAGACGCAAAGTGACTCAGTGCACTTCCAGACTGTTACTTTTTTTGGGGGGGGGGGTCAATCACACCCTGGCAAGTTCTGGCTGTGCAATTAAAGATGATTTGGAGTTATTGCGAAACAAACCCACTTCCCCCAAAAGACCAGACTTTCCAACGAGGAAAGTGAAAAGAAAACGGACAGAAAAGTGTGGGATAATGCCTGCTTTGATGCAACATCGGCTGCATAGGCACCATACATTCAAAGCACATATAAAGCACCCCCTAGAGAATCCTGGGAACTGGAGTTTACCCCTCACAGAGCCACAATTCCCAGCACCCTGGACCAACTACAGTTCACATGATTTTTGGAGTGGGGGAGAGAAGGGATGTGCTTTAAATGCCTGGTGTGAATGCAGTCAATTGTCTAGCTTCCCTGTAAACAAATCAGAGTGAACATGCATTAAACAGCCAACATCATCTAACCTCTACACAAACAAATTAGGCTGAATGCTCATGAAACAGATTGCCTGGAAGAGACCTCCATAGCAGTTTTCACAGGTTCAAAGAATGTGTGGGGCACAAAGTGTGGAAAGGGTGCAGCGCCAGACACACCAATGTTACCTCGTGTCCCTGTCCTTCCTGCAGTGAAGTGGGCAGATCCAAAGAGGGAATATACAGTTTCTGTGAATGATTTGTCATGAAAAATTCCTCAGGTCACTAGGAGATGCCTTACCTGAGTCCTTCATGGGGCACAGGGCACACTGCATGCCCCACGCCTCCCCGTATAAACAACAGCACTCCGTGTAAGTGGTTTGCTTTCCAACAAGAGGCCGGCTACAAACGAAATCATCACTCAGATGTTGCCAGCAAAGATCCTGGTAGACATCCGTTTCTTCAGTTTGTTCTGAAGCAGAAGCCAGAGAAATGTGATCAGTACGACACCTGCACTGTGTCAAAAGAAAAATCAGTATAGCCCACTGTGCTCAAGACTTACATTGCAAGAGCTCCATTTTCCTGAAAATAAAGAGATCATTTTTCTAACGTTGCGCACACCTCCCCCCCTGCTAACATTGTAATTTAAATCAGTTCAGAACACAAGTGACTGTTCTATCCTAAATCCTGTCTCAGACACTGGCCAATTCCAGATACTTCCAGTGAAATCTACCCAGCAGCACTGGAGAGCCACAGACCATAGAGGAGGAGCCTGTGCTAAAGCTCCACCTCATGCCAAGCTTAACCCCGTTTTAAACAAGAAAACAAAAGGGCTAATGCTAGTGTAGAGAGGAGCCATAGCTTGGGCTCTTCCTCATGATCAGAAAAGCTTGGAGGACATGAACCAAACCAAACCTCTGCCTGGACACTGAGGTCCAGCGCCAAGGGCCTTCTGGCGGTTCCCTCGCTGCGAGAAGCCAAGTTACAGGGAACCAGGCAGAGGGCCTTCTCGGTAGTGGCACCTGCCCTATGGAACGCCCTCCCACCAGATGTCAAAGAGAAAAATAACTACCAAACTTTTAGAAGACATCTGAAGGCAGCCCTGTTTAGGGAAGCTTTTAATGTTTAATAGGTTATTGTATTTTAGTGTTTTGTTGGAAGCCGCCCAGAGTGGCTGGGGAAACGCAGCCAGATGGGCGGGGTATAAATAATAAATTATTATAAATTATAAATTATAATTATAATTATAATTTTCTAGAAAGGAATCAGTGGAACAGTTTAAAGATAACCCTATTCAATCCTGCCTGATTGTGGTTTTTACTTGTTCTTGAACCTCTTCACTTGCAGTGCATGCAATAAGGCATACCACTAGACTCCGCTGGTCTGATGCATCGCTTTTCTGTGGAATCTAGAACCATTGGGTGTGTACAGAAACAGCTGTAAGATCCTTCAGTGTTGACGCACTGGCCATCGATGCAACTGTTGGGGTCTTGACATTCATCCGTATCTTTTAAAAATGAAAATGAAGAACATAGCAAACAAATTATCAGTGTCTTGCAATCCGGCTTAGGAAATAAAGCATTTTCATTGTGGAAAATAACTGATTCTGCAGTGCACTCTCTCTTAAATTTAACATATATCTAAATCAGGACTGGCAAGAGCCCAAAGGAAGGAACTATGAAACAGAGAACATCTTCCTTGTCTTCTTCATGCACTAATCATGCACAGACTAGAAAGCTGCTGAACACAATAGATTGTGTTGCTCTGATCTATTGGCAAGCAGGTTTCGGACAAACTCCACCCAAGTTCTTTTTGTAGACAACAGGAGGCTTCTCACCACAGTGTATCAAAAGCTGCCCAATCTTTGCAAAAATACAGAAACCGACTTGCTATTTCTGAGCTCTATCCCTGTCTACTCATTTTACAGAGAAGCAACTTTAAAGGAAATATAAATGGCTTTACATCAGGAAAGTAAAGTTCTTTGGGCCCAAGGTGATTGAGTCTCTTACTGTGGTTTCCTTTCATTACATTATTCCACACAGAATGGTTTTCTGTTTAAACTGCTAAAGTGAAGGTCGTGACTAGGAATAATTTCAGTCAAATGGCAAAAGTGAATTAGTAGGCAGTTCAGTAGACTGGAAGAACATTTATGATCATCAAGAGTGTGAATTACTATTCCATATTGCATATCAACTACTGGTGGGGTGGGTGTTTTTTTGGTGGGGGGAAGAATAATCGTGCTTTAAAAATACCTATTTCCTCAAATTGATCTTTAAAAAAAACAACCCCCAAAAAACCAAACAAACCAAAAAACATTTGCCAGAGATGAGTCCATTAATGTCCTCATGTATAAAGAACAGAGGGCTAGGCTATACATAGCTCTTGTAGAGATGTACAGATAGGTAGAATAATGTCCATGTAAAACCAGTTAGAAACTAAGGATATGCTGAGTTCCCAAAGGATTAGCAACTTGCTTCAAACTCTGCCAGTTTCTTGGCACTCTTGCCAAGATTTTAGAGCTGTGCACAAATGGCCTGCCAAAAATATCTACTCTATTTGTGGCCAGAAAAAATTTGGCTAGGGGATTGGGAGAAGGATTCCATCATTTTTTTCCAGGGGCAGGAGAAATCCCCTAAAAGCTTCTCAAGGGTGATGCTCTCCATGAGCAGTAGCAGACCTTCATTTGTTTGTCCTAAGGGTGTTTTATATATATATATATATATATATATATATATATATATATATATGTGTGTGTGTGTGTGTGTGTGTATGTATGTAAAAGCTGGAAGTGGTAGAAGCAACAATTGTGCTGGCAACATAGTCACATTTTGCATATTTCACAGTGTCCTGGACCTAGGGTCTTTCTGGGGCATTGCAGCGGTGAGATGGTGCCCCCCACCCACAAACAAAGAAATAAAACAATGAAGAATATTTGGAGAAAATTCTGCAAGTGGCCTTTTTCTTTTAAGTGAGTGAAAGAAAGAAAAATCTCAGAAATGTCCTGAGGATAAAAAAGTATTCCAAGAAATTCTGCCTCATCTCTACAAGACCTGTGTGTTTCCTAAGAACCAATGGTGGCTGGTCCATCAGGGCAAATAGGACCCTGCCCTGCCAGCTTCACCAGCCACCTCCTGCCTTCTTAGGGTAGCACTGGATGTCTCCTGCCTCCTTCTTAGTCTCGGGGTTGCTCTTGTAGAACTAAGCAGGGAGGAGGATGGGAAGAATTCATGGGCTCTGGCTCCACCAACCGTTGGCCTCTTTGCCTTCTCCCCTACCAGCTCCAGTGGGCACTAGCTACCACTGCTAAGAATGTAAGATGAGTTGTGATGGATGAGAACAGCACTCTGTTTCCCGGAGTGGCCAACAGATCCCACTTGGAAGTTTACATGCAGCACATGATGGCACCAGTTCTACCCCTGATGTCCTTTCCTAACAACTGGTACTTATGAGATATATTCTTTCTGAACGTCCAGGTGGCATATAGCAACTATGACCAGCAGCCAGTGATAGACCTCTCCTCCACAAATTTGTCCAACCCTTTAAAAAAGCCTGTGTAAGTGGCAAACACTGCATCTTCTGGCACAGTATTCCAGAACTCTGCTCCGTGTAGAGAAGGCTCAGCGAGAAACCTACCAAAGTAAGGCCACATGCCACTGCTGCATTTCTGACTGTGGATATATGATAGTCAATGGCAGGGAAACTCACTACCTGGCAGCTGCTGAGCAGCAACCTAAGGGTAGGGGAGATCTACACCATGGAAAATAGACATGCTTGGGAGGCAGGGAGTAGTTGTGAATACATACATTGAGCTTTAAATTGTGTTCTAGTTTATTAATGAATTTGCTACAGTTGTTTTTCACAGGGTAATGCCTGAAGGCACATGAAACCACCGCCTAGGTGAAGCTATGCAGGTTTGGGTCTGGTCAGTGCCTGGATGGGTGACTGCCATGGAACTACATGGGCACCACTTTTGATTCTGTGATGGAAGAAAGGTGGGATTATAAATATATTAACAAAATAAAAGGAATTTCTTTGGGAGCTGCTGAGAGGAAATGGGTTATAAGTCCCTGCTTTCTGCACTGCATGCTTGGAACTGCCTTCCAGTACACTGACATGCCACCACCTTTTTACTGCCTCCAAATCCCTCCTTAAACTTTACCTTTTCCATGAAGCCCCCCAATCAAAGCCCTCCTCAAAATTTACCTTCTCCATGAAGCCTATGACACAACCTTGCCAACAAAGGTCTGTATAATTAAAGCTATGATTTTCCCAGTAGTGATGTATGGAAGTGAGAGCTGGACCATAAAGAAGGCTGATCGCCGAAGAATTCATGCTTTTGGATTATGGTGCTGGAGGAGACTCTTGAGAGTCCCATGGACTGCAAGAAGATCAAACCTATCCATTCTTAAGAAAATTAGCCCTGAGTGCTCATTGGAAGGACAGATCCTGAAGCTGAGGCTCCAATACTTTGGCCACCTCATGAGAAGAGAAGACTCCCTGGAAAAGACCCTGATGTTGGGAAAGATGGAGGGCACAAGGAGAAGGGGACGACAGTGGACGAGATGGTTGGACAGTGTTCTCAAAGCTATCAACATGAGTCTGACCAAACTGCGGGAGGCAGCGGAAGACAGGAGTGGCTGGCGTGCTCTGGTTCATGGGGTCACGAAGAGTCGAACACGACTGAACGACAAAACAACAACAACAACAGCAACAACATGACACAACTTGCTAGTTCCTATGTCACAGTGTAATTCACTCTGCTAAACTTGCAACTGAAGCAATCACACATTGTTTTGCTCTTTGCTCCTGATTCCACTTCCCTCCTTTTCTTCTGTATCAAATTTTAGCTTGTATGCTTTTTGGGGCAGACACCATAAAGTGCCACAAACACTAGTGGCACTATAGGAAAATAAAGAAACAAACAATTGGAGAGAGGAGAAACATCTAAATGAGAAACATCAATGTGAACTGGATTGCACCCAGATATGAAGCCAGAGCAATTTCTGCAACCACAACTGCATTCCTTCCAGCCACTGCAATCAAGCAAATTGCTCCTAGTCATATACAGCCCAATACACAAAGTACTCAGGCACTGTTTCGAAGGATTACATGGAGAAAATAATCAGCCAGCTTTCATGTGTAAATAATTTGTAAGAGCAAGCAAGAATTAAAATCTCATTCCCCAGTGCTGGTTGGCAAATGTAGAGAGTAAGGGGACATGGTAACAGTTTCTATACTTACCAAAGCACTGAAGTTTTACAGGATCATAGTATGTGCCTTGTTTGCAGTAACACTCATAGCCTGGCTGTGTGTTTAAACAGAAGCCGTTCTTACATATTTCTTGCCCAAAGAGCTGACATTCATCAGCATCTGTGGAAAAAGGATAAAGGCATGAATAGTTGGAAGTCCTACATGGCCATTTCAGTTGAATATGAATTTTTAGTCTATCTTGCCAGGATACGCACACACAGAGGAACAAAAAGAATGGAGAAAACTTTGATTCTACCATTTATCAGCCAAAATATTTAACTAGAGGCGTACCAGGGAGTAAAGTACTTTTAATGAAGCTACTGCTGGGATAAACTGCATTTACTTCAAGAAAAAGAAACTACCTAGAAGGCATAATCCCTCTTTGAACTATTACTAACTAGTCACGGTAAGCTGCATTGTTAAAAAGAAAATCATGAGGTACAATAGATCATTCCAGAGGAAGATTTGGAACAGGACCTGAACTCTTGCCCAATTCAAGAGAAAGTTTACAGACAATCTGGGTGTGGCATTGCACAATCCTGCCCCTGGAATCTATGTGCACAGACCCTATTTTAACATTACATCCTATGCTTGAATGCCAGGCAGACTTAGTGGAGCAGGCATGCCTGGAAGGGGCAGTCAAGGGAAAAGGGCTCAAAATCAGGCACCCTCACCAATGAGCAGACTGTGTATTTTAAGCCCATTGAGAGGGTACACAGGAAATACATTTAACAGCTAACTTATGAGTATAAACTGTTAAATCATAAGCAGCTCCAATTCAGATGGTTCTACAGAAGGGGTAGCTTTGGTGCTTACTCAAGCATGTGATATATATATATATATATATATATATATATATATATAATAGCTTTGGTAAACATGGCTTGAATTTCAGAACAGTGCTGAAGCCTGTATGGAACTACACAATATTTTGATATATTGTGAATTGCCTTCAGATTTCAAGTTTTAACAACAACAATAACTGTGCCTTCACTTTATCATGCAATAACCATTTCCTGATCTTTTGTGTATTTTCAGATTTACAGTTGCAGCTATAGGTGCACCCAGTTGTATAAGTTTGTGCCAAATATTGAGAGAATGTTTAGCATCAGTGATACAACAGATCCCCCCCCCCCGGTTAGTGCTCATGGCTTGGGCTAATGTAAAACTGCGGCTGCCATCAGCATACGTACATCTTTTCATACAACACAGGCACATTGCTATTTATTTAGCAAGTATACACTAATCACACTTAACTAGTCTGAGCGTGCTCTGCTTATCTGTAACACTGAGACTGCACACACAATCTTATTTCCATGTGTGATCACAGAGTTGTGACCCATGAGCTGCTTTTCAAGAGCATTGTTGCCAATGTGACTTCTCTGAAGTTAGTGCTCTAAGGAGGGCTGCCTTCGTCAAGTACTTCACCATACCTTCACCCTCAGTAACTACTTTCATGCTCTCTGCTTATGTTGGCTAAGGGAACACCCTGATTTTGTGCCCCTTTTTCTTGCTCCTGTGTTGTGTCTGATTTAAAATCCTGCTGAGAATTAACGATTTGTTTTTGGCGCCTGCTCTGGAGATTCCAGCGATGGTGGCTTCCTCCACACAGGCATAACTATAAATTTTGCTGCACAGAGTTCTGAAGGTACTTATCACTCTGGTATCTGGGGGCTTTTTGACATAACTTAAACTGACAGACAGACATTTCCACAAACTTAAGAGAAAATTGCTCTGCAGCTGAAATGCCCTGCACAAAAGAAAGCTCATACTTAGCAGACAGCATGCAAAATGAATATTAGTGGTTTAAATCACATTTTATAGAAAAATATACTTTTGGCACATAAAACTTTAGTTTTATGAATTATTTCATATCCTTTTTTTTGCTGGATTTGGAATTTATTTCTTTTCCTAGCCTTGTTTCTTTCCCCATGTATTTATTGCACTATTTCCTCAAAATCAGGCTAGGGTCACTCAAGGCAAATACAAACTGGGTCAAATCACTCAGGTGTGAGCCCATTGCTCTGAATGGAATTGTTCTCCATTTATATCATGGCAACAATAGATGTTATGCCAAGAAAGGAATGTTTTGTATCTGCTGAACAGCTCTAAAAGGTAAAAATCCTAAAATACTGACTGCTCCAGAAAGGATGAATTGGCTATACAAATATTTTTGCAGCCACTCTTCCAGAAATGGAGCAGCTTTTAAAGAAAAGAAATTATATGAAAACTTGAGACCCATACTACCAAAATAAGGACTTTAGAAAAGAACATATAGCTGAAGGATAGCACATCCAGGCTAGTTGGAAGTTGAATGATGTAGCTGAAAGGGGAAATGGAGAATTCTAAAGAGAACCAAAGATACTCATGCTAATAAAGAAATGCAGGTGAAAACAAAAAGGAAAACGGGAATGGAATTTCTGGATGACCTGATTAAACAGTCCAAATGGTTCCAGCTGGAGCAGTGGAAGGTTGGCCTGTTCATATCATCAGAATTTAAAATAAAATTTCAGCAGCACCAAACCAGCACCACATCACATGCTATCACAAACCTTTTAGTCTTATTATATGGGAGTTGCATGCAGATACTTCTGACTAGACATGAATAGGTTGCTGCTATAAGTGTAATCACCTATTCCATGGAACAAGGAGTTCAGTTTCTTTGAATTCTATGAGACTTACTCCAGGTAAGTGTGTACTGGACTACAGACTTAGACTGCAATCCTAAAAAACACTTATCTAGAAGTAGGTCTCATTGAACTTAAAGGGACTTACCTCCAAGGAGTCTTGCACAGGATTGTGCTGTTACAGCTTAGGACAGGCTTCCTCAAACTCGGTCCTCCAGATGCTTTTTTGGCCTACAACTCCCATGATCCCTAGCTAGCAGGACCAGTGGTCAGGGATGATGGGAACTGTAGTCTCAAAACATCTGGAGGGCCAAGTTTGAGGAAGCCTGGTTTAGGATGAGGTTGCCAGAATATTTGTTAACCTACAAGTCATCTATAGCAAGGTCCAACGCCCACTGACTTTCATAGGAACTGTAGCCTAACACCTAGCTTTCAGCTGCTGTTTGTACATCATTTGCATCTTTGCAAGCCCACTCCTAAATCTCATTAAAGTCAGAGGTCAAGCCCCCCCCCTCAGCATATGCTCTTTGCAAAGTATTTTTGATAAGTTATTTAAGGTTCAGATGAGGAAGCTGCCTTATACCAAGCCAGAACAACTGAACCATCTGGCTCAGTATCATCTACAGTAGCTCTCTAGGTTTTCAGACAGGGGTCTCTCCCATCTCTTCCTGGATATGCTGGAGATTGAACCCTGGATCTTTTGAATGCAAAGCATGTGCTCTACCTACTGAGGGCACAGCCCTTCCCATTCAGGAAGAAGGAAACAGGAAGGCTTCAATTGTCCACCAGCAGCCCAGTCTGACTGGCTACACCGTATTTCAACAACCATGATGGCACTGGGTTCCCTGTCTGATCCCTAGCCAGCTGGTACCACACAGTGAAGAAACCTTTTCAAATACAAAATGAATTTGCAGCAGTGAAAGGAAGCAATGGTCATAAATAGAAGTGACAAAGTGCAATGTAGAAATTGACTGCAGGTGTTTCCACCTATCCCCACCCAAAGGAGCAATTTTTCGTAAAATCAAACAAACAAACCTCATAAACATTTGGCAGACCGCTACACCAAAACAGACTTTAAATGAGCGCTGGTATCTTTTAGGAATGCTGAAACACTAATATATAATTTAAATCTGTATAACTGGAGCTGACCTTTGTAGTCCTGTGTAACAGCTCCATAAGATGAATCTTCAGAGGGTATGTATCCTTTCCCTTCAGGGCACAGTTCAGTAAACTCAGCTAGCAGGAAGATAAACCAAGAATCCAATTAGAAATGTATTCAGGCATCACAGTGTGAAACACAACAGATGCAATATCTTAAAACAGCACTCTCATGTTCTAATGCATGATTTCTCATTTTATAAGTTCTCCTTTCTCATATTAGACATTTGGGGGGGGGGGGGAATGGACGATGATATTCAGCTATGGCCATGGCTCATAAGACTGGTAAATGTTCCAGAGCAACTATGAAAAGATTCTTTTTAAAAGATGCATGCAGAATTTTTGTGATTCTGTTGGCTAAAAACTGGTGCCCCAAATAAACAGAGGCATCATATAAATATAATGATAAAGCATGGAACTTAAAGCATATCTTGAGTAGAAATCCTGATTATTGATGTCCAGATAAGTGATCACTGAAGCAAAGAAATCTAATAGGAAACTTTAACTCCCTGTGTAATACAGTAAACCTCCAATTGATGAGCATCTAATTTGTGCACATTCAGCTTAACATGCATGGCAAAAAGGGGGGAGGGTCAGAAACAGGGTGGAGTGCTGGGAAAAATGACTTTGGCAATCCCACCCACCATTGAATTCAATGTGTTCTGACTATACACAATTTTGGCTTTAGGTGCGATCCTTGGAATGTAACCCCTGCATAAATTGCGGGCTTACTGTACAAAGGAACTGAATGAATCCACTGTAGACATATTCTTTGATGCCAAATGAAATAGGAAAGCAGAACACACTCCTTTATAACTAATAGCTCAACTCTATGCTTACTTATTCAAAAGTGCCAAAGAATCCAATGAGGATTAAGTCCAACATGGCTTGCATAAAGGATTACAATCTAAGATTGCAGTTCTCCCATTTACTTCGGAGAAAGCCCCACTAAAAACAGTGGGATTTACTTCTGAATAAACATGCATAGGATTGCATAGTCAAACATGCAAAAGCTACTGATCTACATTATGGTGTTATGAATAGCAACTACCAGTGAATGGGAAATGATCACTTACGACTTCCAAGCACAGCACATGGGAATATTTCACAGTTATCACCCCAGCCGGCACCCAAAGTACAGCAGCATTCTTGTTTCGTAACATTGGATGTTAGTACATTATCGCAAAAATTTGCATCATTTAGATTGTAGTAGCATTCCTTCTTTTCATCTGCCATTTCTTTTGTATCTACTGGTAAATCTAAACACAAAAGGTGAAAGATACAATGTCATACAGCAAAAGCAAATTCAGAAATAAATTATATAGTCTTGCCGCCTATCGTGTAATATTTGGTAGTTTCCATGGGCTCTCCAGGCTGTAGGATTGTACTCTTTCACCCCAGTCCCTCCCATTTCTTTGTGTGAATTTCCTCTCTGATTTTTTTCCTGTGAGCCTTATTTGTGTCTACATCTGCATTTACATTAGTCACACTCAGCAGATGCTAATCAGGTTCCCTATTAATCAGGATATGCAAAATGACTTCATTGCCTGATTTCAAAACGTGATGAAGAGGAAACCGTGGTTAGAGAGAACTGTGGCTAATTTGGGTGCTGTGATTATACAGACAGAGAAATATCACAGTTATGCCCTTAAACTTCTCTAATTAATGTCCATGGGATTTGATGCAAGAATATTCAGGTCCCCAGTCCTTATAATACATTGCTGACATACAATCCTTAAGAAGAAAAGATACAACAGATAAGATTATACCATTTTGCCATTAGACCATTAAACACAATTGAACCCACATATTGGAAGCTTACTGACCCAATTTTTCCTAGAAGCTTGTACACACACCTTACTTCTTCATATTGCTTATTTGCTTTTTAGTGAGAATCGTTAAGCGTGTTAATCTGAATAACGCAGAGCAAAAGTTCCTCACAGTTGTAAATTATAAGATACCCACATGAAGGACTTAAGCCATGTCCAGATTGAGGAGAGGTGCAATTAGAAATTTATTGCCTTAAATTGTAATCTGCCTTATTGTGCTCAAAATATTCTACAGTTATGATGAATAAAATAGTTGTTTAAGCAGGATATATATATTAACATGAAATGCAGTTGTTACCAAACACTTAACATTTTTCTTTTCTCTCTTCAGAAGAATGCGTGTTTGCGTCAGAGGACACAAACAAACTGTCATACAGAGCTATTCAAATTTAGCACACCAACACACTGATTTCTCTTTGATATTTTGCCAAGGTCAATGTGTGCTATGGGGAAACACCCAGCTGAGTGCTATTTTATCTTTGTTAGTCTAGTCTGTGGTCTCTCCTCATCAGATAATTACAGTTTTCGATAATGTGCTGAATTTCATGAAGTACAGTGGTTTTGTGGTATTCCTCAGCCCAATAAGAACCAAACGAAGACTATCATGTGTCACAGAAATCTAGCTGAAGTAAATTGGTTCTCCCAAGGTGAGAGGAGGCTCAGTACCTTAGTCACCATAGTACACATTTTCATTGGACGTAGGCCATATGTTGAGGTGAACTAGAGCCAGAATCTTGAAGAGCAAAAAACTATCCAAACCATTCCTTCCCACTCTTTAAACCACAACAGTTTCCAAGGAAAGGAGAGCCAAAAACCAGCCCAAGAGGAATGAGAAACAAACTCCTTGTTGCAAAATCAACAGGGTCTAGGGGCACCTAACAAATTTATTGGGATACGACCTTCCGTGGGCCAGATCCCACTTATTTAATCAGATAAAATATATATAAAAAATTGTCCAGTAGCACCTTAGAGACCAACTAAGTTTGTTCTTGGTATAAGCTTTCGTGTGCATATTGGTATAAGTTTTCTGAAGAAGTGTGCATGCACACGAAAGCTTATACCAAGAACAAACTTAGTTGGTCTCTAAGGTGCTACTGGACATTTTTTTTATTTTTTCTGACTATGTCAGACCAACACGGCTACCTACCTGAATCTTTAATCAGATGAATTAAATAGTTCATTTAAATGGGTGAATATATGTACTCTGAGCAGAGAGATGATTATTTCTTTTTGATTTATTAACAAAAAGTGCAAAAATAACAAAGGGGGGACCCCCAAACATAGCTCAAAGTATTACATATTGTATGAGATAGCTGTACTGTGTAGAGTACAAATTAATACAGAATCTAATCAGTGTGGGTGTGACTCTGTTGGTCTAGCAAGGTTACTCCTCTGGAATTTGAAACTCTTTGTGACTATTTAATCCTATTTTATACTTGATATTTCAGTTCTTCCTCCCATTATGTGCCCAGAACTTTTTTTAAAAATAAAGCTGTTTACACAGCTGTGACTGAGAGTTAGGCAGGCAAGCGTTGTGAATGTTTGGAAATTGAATGAGACACAAAAACTTTTCTTTAAAAACACACCCAGAAATGTACAAAGACTCATCTTGGTCTGCACATGATTCTTTTCCTATGTTATTAACCACTTAATATATACGTTTGAAAGTAGATTGCTTCAGGAAAGTACATTTGGAAGATACACCTGCAAGTCTCCTTTTGAACAGGTGGATACTATGGAATGTATGTTGCTTTACTTCAGAATGTGAAAGCAGATTATTCTTAGAGTTGGGAGAAGGTTCATAAATCGCAAACCTTAGAACAGGCTTCCTCAACCTCGGCCCTTCAGATGTTTTGAGACTACAATTCCCATCATCCCTGACCACTGGTCCTGCTAGCTAGGGATCATGGGAGTTATAGGCCAAAAAAACATCTGGAGGGCTGAGTTTGAGGAAGCCTGCCTTAGAATATCAGTGCCTGATAGTGAGAAGCAGAAGAACACTTAATAGAGGGCAAAGGATGGTCAAAGTGCAAAGAAACACCTTCCTAAGGCATGCTGAGACCTTCAAATCCTGCAGCCGAAGGGCTTTGGTGTGAATTTCACTGTCATTGCTGCTGAAGAATTTAGACTTCTCTGAGAACTTTCGGAAGTTTTCTATTTTTTAAACTGAGAAGTGTGTGTTCTCTGTTGGCTCTAAGTGACAGATCCTAGGAGCTGAGTGATACAGATTCCGTCCAGTAAACAACGAACATATTGAAAAGCTGGTGACTAGACTCTACAAAACAGTCTGTCTGAGGAGCCTGGACTCCCTTTTTCATTGAGGGATTGTGCTGTTTTACTGATAAATCTCTTGATCTGCTCAAGGGCAGGTGGGAGATCCAGTATAGCAGGCAAGTTATAACTTCATTATTCTAAGGCCAACATTGATCAGACTGGCTGTGCAGTTGGCTTGGCCTCCACACTGGAAGTGCAAGACTCAGAAAAGTCTCATATGTTGGGTTTGTAATTTGGGGTCTAAATCAACAGGACTATCCTCTTCTCACCTGCTTTTGTTGAAATGAGTCTAGGGTCTTTCTTAAAAACTATCATTTTAATGAAGCAGTTTGACCTTGTTGTTTATCTGCTGAGGGTAACATCATCAAAACAGATACACCAGAAATCACTACCAGGCAGGTTGCCCAAGCACAGCCTTCCCCCACCTTTAGCCATACATAATCCATTAGGAATAACCTTGAAAAGCACTTCAGTTATTTTTGCTTCCAGCTGATAAAATAAAGTTTAAATTACAACTTCAACAAACAGTTAATTACTTTCAAATTAAGTCTTAATGAATGCTTTCTTATTCTGGGCTGCAGGAAAAAGAATGTGCTGCTGATTAAACACGTTACTGATTAATTAATTTTTAACACTAGATTTCCTATTAGTCACATATCTGCCCTCAAAAATGGGAGTCAAATGGTCAGACTGTGACAAGATCCTTTTAGAATGCAGTAATCTGATAATTTCCTGCCAAGTAAAGCAGAAACAGAAGAAAATCCCTTGGTGTAGAGTAAAGACAAGTGTGAACACGTGGCATTCTATAAATGCCTTAAATATATTTTAAATGTGCTGAATTAAAATTATGCTTCAAATGGACACCAGATCTCACTTGGAATAAGTGACATCTTCTCACTTAGCAGGAAAATTGTAGCATGTAGGATGTATATTTGTATACATCCAACCTTCCTCTCACATTGACATTAAATGAAACAAGTGTAACCTATGTAAAATTAATACTTTCATCAGGAACTTGCTTTGCACAAAGGATGCTGCTGCAAAGATGTTATAAGAAATGGAGAAAAAGATGAAGTGGCCATGGCAGTTCAAGACGGTCTCCTGGCTTTGGCATGGCTGGGGGAGGACCTCACTTCCTCCTTCACTGCCTGCGCTGGCTGCTGGGGCTCAGCCAATCACAGATGAGCTAGGGGGTGCAGCTTGGTAGTGGATCTGAGGGGAATTTTCTTCCCTTTGGTCCGCTCCCTGGCTATAAAAGCCAGTCACGCATCAGCCTCAGCTGTCATTGGATTCCCTATCTCCCTACTCTTAATATTTTAGGTCTGCCTGAGGGTAAGTGACCCTGCGAAAGACATTGCTATGGAAGTTTTTGGTCACCATATTTGGGGCCTGGGAGCAATTTGCCTTCAGACAAATTGGGCCTGTCTGGGGTTTCTGCCTACCTCATAGCAAGTGCCACAACTTGACATCGGACAAGACATTGGGTTGCATTATTAGTCTAGGTGGACGGGGGGGGGGGGGTAGGGCCCTTCCCAGCCCAAGGAATCAGGGTTTCCTCTTAATCCCTCCCCTGGAAATCTCAGGGGGTTGCCCCAATTTGACATAGGGCAATCCTTAACCTTAACCCTGCCAAATACTCAACCAGCAGGCACGTTGGTTGATTCAGGATACACACCCAATGTCTGCACAAAAACTTGCTAACATCTGTAATCAATAAAGTTGGGATTTGTTTAAATCCCATGTGATTGTTCTGTGTTTATTGCAACTTTATCATCCCTTGGCCACACGATCCACAGCTTCACTGCACCTGGACCTGCAAATGGAAGCTGTAGAGGCTGAGTGAAAGGGGAGGTGGCTGTGTTGAGGGATGAAAAGATAGGAAAGCCATGATGATACATGACATTAAAACTTCATGCCCAATTCCTAGGTCCCAGTCTACACAAACTGCAGATCAAGTGATAAAATGTTTCTAGAGTGTACCACTTCAGATTGCAGGAGGAAATTACACCATTCAATGATTCCTCCATCTCACAGAGAGTTAAGGATGCAACTGATTAAATTGCAGAAATTACATAGAATTTGTATATTTGTATCTGACGTTTGTTTCACCCAGAAATCAGCTCCATTTGTATACTTTTGTGTTGTTGTCATTGTTTTAGTTAAAAATAACCCTGGTATGTTCTGATCTGGGAGGGTGTGCTAACGTGAACCTTGTTGCAGGGTGCAGCAAGTTTGCTCTTAGAAGTTGCTCCAATGTAACAAAAGTCTTTTCACTTGGCAATTCTCTTAAACAAGTTTAGGACGCTTCAGATCTTCCTAATTTCTGGGTTAGCAGAGTCTGTAACCTGAAGCGTATATAACCTGAAGCATATGTAACCCGAGGTACCACTGTTCAGAGTTAGCCATGCCTATTGATTGCAATGAGGTTCACCTCTGTCTTGGATTTAGACCACTTATTTAAATTTAAAAACCCCAAAACCTAAACACACATTGGATAACATGACATAATCATACGATGATTTCACCCACCAGTTAGAGATTCAACTCCTTCCCATGTTTGTCAGACTGTGTATTTATATGGTCCAATTCAGTGCCAATTGGGACATTACCTGGCGAGGAACGGAAGCGACACTGTCCGGTCATTGGGTCATACTCCTGGTTTTCATCGGAACACAGACATAGGAAGGAGCCTTCCACATTTTCACAGAGGGCTTCCCCGCATACTCCACTCAGCATTTCACATTCATTCACATCTGTAAAATTAAACATTCAAACATTATCTTTCATTAAAAAGGTGTGAGTGAGTGAGTGTGCTACTATTCTAGTAGTTTGTGTGCTTGTTTTGTCATCTGAAAAATGAGACTATTTATGTATTTAAAACATTTGCATTCCAGCTTTCTGTTTGGCCAAGCCTCCCAGGGTGGCTCCCCACAAAAGAACACAATATCAAACATGCAACCAAGCAATCCATATATATATATCTAATGATGTAGCAGGAAAAGTATAACAGACTAGAGCAATAAAAACACTAAAATCAACACAATTCCTTGGAGGGGGGGAAACAATGAACATTATAGCCTGGACAAATAAAAATGGCTTTCCCCCAAAGGCATAGAATTTAGCACCAGGTGGAAACAAAACTACAAATTACACTAGGCACGTAGTTTGGCCTTCAGGGTTTTTAATTTTAATTTTACTGCAACTATAAACTGTGGGGAGAAGGAACAAATTCCTGACAAAAATGGCAATAAACAGCAGCTTATCTCCTGATACAAATAGTAGCTTGGATGCAGGGACAGCAATTTTTGTCAGGACTCCATTGTGCTTCCCCCTACTACATTCTCAGTCTTTATTGGACTGCCCTGCAGCTGCTATTTACAGATAAAAATTAAACATTAAGTGCTATGGAGACCACTGTCTTCACCCCCATCCTACAGCCCGGACACTGAGGTCCAGCTCTGAGGGACTTCTGGTGGTTCCCCCACTACGAGAAGTGAAGTTACAGGGAATCCCACATTTTCTTAAGATAACCTGTGATTGCTAAACTAATTTAAGTTTCCAGTGTAGCATAAGCTTTACGTTCACATCAACATGTCTCCATTGCAATTCTTGTTAGGAAGGCCATGTTCCGAATCCCTGTGCAACTTGCTTCAAAGCACTTCACACAAGCTTCATATAATGCCCATAGGCTTGCTCCTCATCATAACCGGGCAGCCCATTCTATTTCGAGAGCGGTGCTTTTTGAGTATTTTAAATTAACCAACAGCTAATCCCTTTTTACGTACTGCAGGAGAAAAAGAATGAAGATATCCGAAAAGATAGCTCCATATTTGACTGAAATAGATGGCTATGTATATAGCAGGAGCCTATAAGGAAAATAAAGCCCGACAGCTGTAGGAGTAATGTGCAACAATAGAAGCATTTGCCACATGCTGGAAATATCGTAGCTTCAGTTGTCTATGCTCTGGTAACCTCTAGGTTAGATAACTGTAATGCATTATATTTGTGGCTGCATTTGAAGGTGGTTCAGAAAGTGCAACTAGTTAGAACTCAGCAGCCAGATTGCTGACTGGGACCAGGCAGACATAGAATGGAATTCAACTTCATGCTAATACAATAATTCTGCCAGCACAAGTATTACTGCTTGCCAGATAGGGCGATTTCCCCTCATGTGCTGTTGCTGGGGTTCTCACAACACTTCAGAGCAGATTTGGGGGTGTCATGGGAAAAACCCATTGTGCTAGTGAGAGTCTGTATGTTGGCTCCCACTAGCACACTGAGTTAGTTGAAACCAGCCCTGAGTGTATAATACTGCTTCTGGCACAACTGCAGGAGTTGCAACTGGTTCCCAGGACAAATTCAAAATGCTAATTTTGACCTATAAAGGTCTTATTCCACTCAAGAACTCAATATATCAAGGACTGCTTTCTCCCATATGAACTTATCCAGACTCTACAATTGTTATCTGAGGCCCTTCTCTGTCTGTCCCCTCCGAGAGAGGTGTTGACGGTGGCAATGAGAAAATGGGCCTTTACAGTGGTAGCCCCCAGATTGTGGAATGATTTCCTCAAGGAGGCTTGCCTGGCATTGACGTTCTCAGCTATTCAGTGCCAGTCAAATACATTTTTGTTATCCCTGGCTTTTGGGTCTAAGATGGGTGGGTTTTTTATGAGACTCCCATCAAATCCAGTACCTCCTCATATTATATTATTTTTTTACTTCATCTTTGAATTTGAGCTTGTTTACTGTGTGAAAAATATACACAGAAGGTAATTCATTCTGCTGATATATAAAAGGAAAAATGAAGAAAAGCTGTGACAGATTATACAGCTCACTAGAATTACTCACTTCAAAGTGTGGTTAACATTCCTACCATTGACTCAAAAGGTTGAGCTTCAGGAATGCACCTCTGTTCAGTCAGCAAATTATATGAGAATACCCAAAACACTATCTTGGTAAGGGATCATTTCAGCAGGACATACAGTGAATCTCTGTTCCAATACCTTTCTGCTAGAAAAGCATTACACTAATGTATTCTGCCGCCCAAGCTGCACATTTCCCTTTCATTGTTGGGCCATGGTATCATCTTCCACTGTTTTCTTGTGACTGTTGCAAATAAAATCATAAACTTGGTGCATCATACAAGAATGCTTGCTTGTGTGGTGCACATATATGGTCTGGAATTTTTCACTTCACCCTCACTTATTCCAGACCTTCCTGCAGTTCCTTATGCTTCTGTGCTCAGTAAGGTCATGTGCTAAACAAATCTAATAATGAACTGGGTAGGATATTGTAGCTATATTTGGCTTAAAGATTATACTGAGGAAGCAGATTTTCTTTTAAACCCTGAGAAATTTCCTGCTGGCTTACCTGAAAATTCTTAGGTAACTGTGTGTATCTATTTATGCATGTGCTTCTCCACATGTATCTAATTTCCTGCAATAAAGGTTTGTGCCCATGGGATGATATAACATTATTCCTACAGGGTCTATATTCAAGTTAGAATAGAGCACAGTCTGGATTTTCAGATAGTTGCAATGCATGACATTGTTTATGAGATAACCTGTGAACAGATGAGCTATGGAATATTTTATGTGTGTTTTTTTGTGGAAATCATATACTAGGGCCATATTCAGGAGGCAAAAATATTGCTTCTAGTGGGTTGGGCACACAATGAGGGCCTTTTCAAATTCTGCCACAAGCAGTGATGTTAACTATCAAGACAAGAAGCACAACAGGATGTTCTTGAAATATGAGTTGCATGCTGTGTTTTGGATTCAGACACGCACCAGACTGAACTATTCAACTTATACTTTTTCAGCACCTTCAAGGGCCTTTGGCAAAAAGGGAAGAAGGTGAAATCCAAACATTTTCAGAGGGCTTATCATTATGACAGGCCGGGATATATAAACACTTAAATAAAATAAAAATCTAGTCACCACTTAATAACATACCAGGAAATGTATCACTTATTAGCAAAATTAACCAGAATTGACAAGTTCATCACAATACCAAAGGTTTTTTATGATGCGAAATATGTTTTGTGGGGACTACAGAAACTCTGAAATCTGTTCAACTACTTTGCCAAAGGAGGTGGCTGTACCACATGACAGTCTATATTTCCTGTAGGCTTTGCAAAATTCTGGCCATTTAACTAAGAGTCTAAACAGATGTTACATTGAGATTTGTGAACAGCTTGATGTTTTCAGAAACAGAAGGTTCTAAGAAGGTGAAATAATTGGCTTGCCTTTGGTTCCAGTTCAGATTTAGCACCATTTCCTATTCCAATTTGAATGGGTAGGCATGTAATATAAATAATAAGGAAAGCATTCACTAGGCTTCCCCTAAAAACTCATTGTTCAAGGAAATCTCACAACTCACCCACACACTCTTGTCCATCCTGTAGATACTGATAACCCTGATAACAAAGGCAGCGGAAGGACCCGGGTGAATTGTCGCAGAACCCATGACTTCCACACACAGTGCTGTTGGCGCATTCATCCACATCTGAAAATAAGATACATTAATATCAGGTGGGAAAATTTCTAAGGCCAACTTTCAAACGCTGGCATGTGGAGCTAAACAGACTAATTACAGATTTTGAACGACATATAGCTGGGGAAAAACATTTAGGTGCTGTTTTTCTTACATGTTCAGAGATTAAGAGAGACTGACTACATGATGCTAACAAAAAGCAAATAAACAGTTTTCACAAAAAACAAAAGAATAATGTACATGGACAAAAGCATGCCATACATTTACACCATTGTGGGTATAGTTAGACCCGCAACTTACGCACATTTTTCACTTGTGCGCATTCAGCTTTACGTGCTTGGCAAAAAAATGAAAAGGGGTGGAAAGGGGACTGGTGTCCAGAGGTAAAAAAAGCTTTGGTAATTCCACCCACCTTTACACCCAATGTGTTTTGACTATATGCAATTTTGGCTTTGTGCACTATCCCCCGAACACAAACCCCACATAAGTTGTGACTGCTGTACTTAAGCAACACAAGACCATCACATTTAATTAATAAATATCATGAGGAACATCTTACAATGCAGATTTTTATCCATCTCATGGAATCAGATGGATCTGCAAGATCTTCTCAGATGATAACAGGGCCATTACTGGCATTCTCTTATTTGAAAAAGGTTGAAAAGGTTTCTGTATGCACTGAGGTACAGCTCTTACAAAAGCATGTTCCATATCCTCTGATGATATGCGTATGAACACCATTATACTGTTAGAATATATTTCACACTGAAAGTTTAAAAAGTGAGATGAATAGTTGAGTAAAGTATGATTCAGAGAGCCAGTTACTTATTTCCACACTCACACACATTTCTTTGGAAGTCAGTGTGTATTTTTGCTGCAATATTTTATCCACATTTGTTTAACAGGTCAAGATGTCATGACAAATACTATTGGAAAAATGAGAAGTTCCTCAGTTAATAATTTATATTGCCTGTCTAATGCTACTGAGCAAAAAAAAGTTCACAATTACGTATTCTTATATCTATGGGAAACAAAAAACAGGAAACAAAAATAACATAGAGCACCACAGAAAAATGTACTCACAACAAAATAACACGTTCCTCAGTTTCAATGGAATGTAGGGGCAAATGAAATATTAAATTGTTCTGCATAAGATCCATTTTAGCAATGAGATTTAGCCAATGCATAAGCTTGAGAAAGAATATTGTAACATTCTTCCATGAAGTGCTTAAGGCAAGATTAGACTTATGCACATAAAAATGAATCCTTCTTCACACTATCGTATGTTCTAGATGAAGGCACAGGAATTTCCATGCATTGTCTAATACAGGAAATTAAAAGGTCATAATGAATCTATGCCTCTATTGTTAGAATAGGAACCATACTTTTTGCCTTGTTCTTAAAGTCTGTCTTTGTTTATTCTTTCCCATAGATCTCTTAACTTTAATACTGTTGACAAGGAGGTGGCGCTGACATGGCTACGGACAGTGAAAGGAAGACAGAATTGCACTAGAATGACCTCATTCTTCTCCTTCTGAGAAAACTCAAAGAATTACATTGTGCAGATGTTCATCAATCCAAATTATTGTCCTGACTGGGATTCTGAAAGAGTCACTTCTGTCAACACTGTAGATAAAGGAATTCTGTAAGGACCCTTGTGGAGAAAGTGAAAAATATTTCTGGGTTTGAAAACTGGGATGGGTTACTTTACTTAAGTCCAGCTCTCATTTTTTTTTTAAAAATTGAAGTGTATATACCTTTATGTATTTAAAATGAATTGCAGGTGTAAAGATCCTAAAATTTCTGTTTTATTATTTAAAGCTAAAACATTTTTTACCTTTGTGTCACACATGTATAAATGTGATTATAAGCACATTGGATACTTTGCTTACTATTGTTTGATTCTCAAACAAGAATATTTTACACGCAAAAAATAGTGTGGGTCATTTAGGAATGGTCAGATATCCTGCATATATAAGTGGGGCTTAAGCCAAAAAAGATCATGAACTATTTTTTACTCCCCTTCTGCCCTCTCACTCACAGCTACATTCCAGATAGTCCTTTTTTTAAAGCCATAACCCATATAAGCATAATGCAGATTTACTTGTATCGAGTTATATGGCACTGGGCAAATGCATAAAATGTAGGAACATTACTTCAGTCAATACCAAAAGCTGCCCAACTTCTCACATGGAAAGTCAGCATGGAAGAACCTATTGCCACCAGATAAAATAGCAGAAATTTAAAGGTCTGAATTGTATATTAAAAACCCATGACAAATAATGAAACAGTCAATATTGCTGAGGCTTAGTTCTGGTCTGGACATCATGACAAACTGTGGTTTATTGTGACAGGAATGAGTCTGGGGCTCAAGTACCCCCCCACTCCTTTTTTTGTTTAGTCTGAACCTAGCAGATTGTGGCTAATCTTCACTATGGTTTGTCTGAAGCAATCCAACTTCAGATCATAGTTTAAAAACCTTCTTCTTTCAACTAGCCATAGTTAAGATTAACCACAGTTTAGAGTTTGGATGTAATAATAAACTGCAGTTAATCAAAATGGGAGCAAAAGTACTATTTATTTGATTATACTTTTAAGTGTTGTCAACCACATTCAGTCAATAGGAAGGACCATAGCTCAGTGGCAGAGCTCAAGTTAAAATCCCACCATCTCTAGGAAAGATACCTATCTGAAACCTTGGAGAGCCACTGCCAGTCAGTGTACATGGTGGACAGATGTCCTATGTTTGTTCCTAATTATCATCACCCCTTACTGTATCAGACTTAATTTCCTTTTTCTTTCATTTAGCCCATCTTACCTTCACATGTTTGGCCATCTCTAGAAATGGTAAAACCCTGCACACAAACGCACTGGAAAGAGCCCAATGTATTGAGGCATTGCCCATGAGGTAAACAGAGATTGGATGCTGCACATTCATTGATATCTGCAGGGGGCAGAGAAACAGCAACCAAAGATGCATCATTTTATTAGAAGGCTACATACATAATTATAAGGAACTCTTAACAAGGAAAGTTGTGCTATTGGACAAGAGAACTCTAACCTGAATTAAAGGCTGACCTGTACCCCAAAGGTGAAAATTTATCTGAATGGGGGATAAAAAGTCTCCCACCTGAATACAGAAAGCTCGCGGCTGCCCATCTTACAACCCATACCATTAGTGAGAATTGATATGCCTACCTTGGTAGCCAGTAGGGAGCTATAGATATCAACACGGAGAGTAGACTGTAGGAACTTTATAATCATGCTATTTTTATGGTTTTCAGCTCTTCACTTAAAGGAAAGCTTATGTGGCTGGCAAGTAAGAATCCATGCCTTATGGACATTTCCCCAAATGCAGATATGATAAGGTACAACAGTGTACTTCTTATCCTTCTAGCTCACTGTGATATTATAATATTTCTATAGCCAAGCTATGTGGTGTAATGGTTACAGTGTTGGACTTGTTGGGATTTTGACTACGTGCCATTCTGTGCAGCTTCACACAAAGCAATCAGAAGTTGGCCAAAAGCCAAGGATGACTGAGCCGAGAGGAGTTTGGATTTGGATTTGATATCCCCCCTTTCACTCCCCTTCAGGAGTCTCAAAGGGGCTAACATTCTCCTTTCCCTTCCTCCCCCACAACAAACACTCTGTGAGGTGAGTGGGGCTGAGAGACTTCAAAGAAGTGTGACTGGCCCAAGGTCACCCAGCAGCTGTATGTGGAGGAGCGGAGATGCGAACCCGGTTCCCCAGATTATGAGACTACCGCTCTTAACCACTACACCACACTGGCTCTCAGGAGTTATTCTGCCTGGTTTTATGAGACCTTGGATACAGCTCTACCATTGGTTGAGGTCTCACGCAGGCATGATGACTTATGACCTTACTGACTGGATAGTGTTGTTGGTCAGTGTGGTGTTCTGAGAGTCATTTGGAGTTTGTTAAGAGAGAGCTAGTTAAGATCCATTTCTGTTCTTGTATATAGTAACTTGTAGAGTCTGCTATAAATAATAAACACCTCTACATAACCAAGTTACTAGTAGCAATGTCTTCGTCCATCCTGCCTACAACTGATTGCTTTCTGGAAGTCTGTGTATGCTCTGCTAGGTCTGGCTAAGGTCCTGCAACAGGTCAAAGTTGCGAAACACCAACAGGACCTGGGAAGCCAGGGTTCGAAACCCCACTCAGCCAGGAATCACACTGGGTCAGCTTGGGCCAGTTGCCATATCTTAGCCTAACCTACCTCACAGGGTTGCTGTGAGGATGAAATGAACACCACCTTGAGCTCCTTGGAAGACAAAGGTGTATAAATGTAATGATGATGATGATGATATAATACCTTGACAACCCCTGGAGGGAAGCAGCTGGAAGCCATCTGGGCAAGTGCACTCATAAGAACCTTTGGTATTAATGCAGTTCCCTCCACGGCAAACATCGCTGTCTTCTTGGCATTCATCAATATCTGAAATGAACACAAGCAGCAATCAAACCACTTCAGAAGAGATTATGCTAACAACAGCACAATAATATGTCACTGAAATATCTACTGCTGGCAGAGGCTAGGGTATGGTGCTGGCATTGTTTTAATGATCTGGAAACTGCTTTGTGACCACTGTGGTGGTGAAAAGCAGTATATAAAAAGCAGTATATAAATATAGTAAATAAATAATCCTATCCTGCCGAAATATGACATATTTAAAATTCCTTGCATATAAAATCCTACACCTATTTGTCTGCAATTTGGCAGCCTTCAACAGCCTCAGGAGGAGATATTACAAATTAATATTACTCTCAATAATTAAAATTGTTATGACCGCTTGCTGATTTCTCAATTGTAAAAAGAAACCCTTAAGGCAGTTTGTGTGAAAAACTCATAGAAAATTTGACTGAATTCCTCATGTAGACAATGGAACTTACCTTCACAATGGTCTTTTGTAGGTGTCAGCTGGTAGCCTTGGCCACAAATGCATCTGTACGATCCAGCGATGTTTCTGCATTGACCATTTGTGCAAAGCTGCTGCCGTTCACATTCATCTACATCTGCAAATTATAAGACAGTGTTTAACTTCAGAAAATGCATACTCTGCCCCGCAAAGCTATTTAAAAATGGTTTAAAATACATTCAAGGTCTTGCATTTTCAGAGTCCATGAAGATCTAGATTATTGGGTCAAAATTAAGATTTAGTGTGTGTTATCAGTAAATTCTATAATACTACTGTTCTTCAGGGTAAATTGTCTTCTCTGGTTTCAATTGCATATTTCTTAGCAATGCCAAGTTCCTGGTGGGACAAATGGCCTGACGGAGCTAGCAGTTTCAATGAAGCAGAAAGGCTTTGTGGGTTTTTTATCCAGACCAGCTCCAATGGTATCCAGTTGCTGTTCATTCAAAGCTTGCAATGTTCTTTCCCATTCTCACAATTTAAGGATAGTCAGCCCATGCCAACATCTGGATTTCAGCAGCAAAATGCATTGCAAATTTACAACCAGAAAAGCACATGTTGCTGTAGGATGGTGCTGCTCTATCAACAAGCAGAACAGTCTGGTGTAAGTTCATAGTGAACTATTCATCCAGCACAGTCCATTATAAGAAAGGGAAACTTATATTTCGAGTGCCACCTCAAATTAGCCTGAGGCAGCCTTTGCATGACAACTAAATTTTCCAAGGGCTAGATTCTCATTGGGTAATATCAGTGTCTTTAAAACTAATTTTCAATTACTACAAGTCAGGAGTATGAAATGAGACAAGAGGTTAAAATTGGGGCATTTGATATCCCAGAGTGGCTGGTGCAACCAAGCCAGATGGCCGGGGTATAAATAACAAAATCATCATCATCTCGTGTGAGATTAATTTTCAAAGCAGCCCATGGTTCTGTCTCCTTTGTTAACATTTTTTTCCCCAGATTGTGCCAATGTTAATCACAAAGTGGTTACATTTCACCAGTTTTCACTCTGCCCTGTGAAGACTTTCCACTCTCCTTTCCTATTTTTATCTTTAGGGGTCCTTCAAATAGAGGGAAGGGTTAATCTTTTTAAAACAGTACACAAAAAGACTCTCCCATGGCATCTGATCTTATGAATTTCTCCCAAGATTTCAGAACACCAGAAAAGAGAATGCACAGGTGTTCAAGTAGCTCCAGCCCTACCTTTATGTTTACTTTTCTGAAGTGGTATGAAGAAGATTCCACCAATGCACTGAGTGAGGAATACAATTCTCATGCTTTGAATGCCCATGATGAATAAGTCTATTTCACCTCTCTTGGCAGACATTAGGCATGTTATATTTAAATAACAAAGGTATTAATCAATTCCTACCTTCACACTGATCTCTGGCAGGGGACAGTTGATAACCTTGGCTACAAAGACATCTGAAAGAGCCTTCCAAGTTTTCACACTGGCCATTTGTGCAGAGACTGCTATATTGACATTCATTTATATCTGTGGATAACAAAGATTGGATTTAGACAAGACGCTGTTTCTTACAATATTAATTAAGGATGCTTGAGGTGTTTCAACAGAATTGGCCAACAAGCTTCTATTAACTCTCTTATGGTTTTCTCAGTAACGGCCAAACTAGATGACATGTTAGCTCCGTATCTGTGCCGTTACGTTCAAATTGCCAGTCCAGACCCAAATGTCCTGTTAGGGGTTTCTGACCCTTTGCCTTCACTAGGGCTCCAGTCTAGTTTATCTTCTACTCCACACCAGCAATTTGCATACAAAAAAGTTCTCAGTTCCACAAATAGGAGGTTTTATTCCAGGCAGTGGTGTAGCGTGGGTTGCCGGCACCCAGGGCCACGCAGAGGGGTGGGAAGTGGACAGAGTACACATGTGCATTGAACTGCCTAACAGCGTCCCCATCACCCAGGAGATCGCAACCTCAGAGTTAAGAAAAGAATCATTCCGTCATCTGGACAGGCCACTTCCTGGTTCACACGGAGAAGCCATTTGCAACAGAGCCCAGTGACAGAAGCACACAGCTGTATTGAGGCAGCACCAGGTGTTGAAATTTTGCATCCCTAAGAATTTTGCACTCAGGGCAACTGCCCCTGTGCCCTCCCCATGCTACGCCACTGATTCTAGGGGTGGGGAACCTCCAGACTGGGGACCAAAAGCAACCCTCTAGTCTCTCCCCAGGCCACAACTCTCACTAGCCCTGCTTCTCATCTCAGGAATTCCCCCCTGGTTAGAATCTGTCCTTAAGCTGTGATAATGCCTCTTGCTTATCTGGATGGAGAATAGAGGTATGTGTGTGTAGAATTCAATGGGACTTACTCCCAGGTAAGTGGGTTTGGAATTGAAGCCCTAATCTGCTTTCTACTATGAATCAGAAAAAACTCTGGAACTCATCATTTATTATTATTCTTTTCACATGGGCATTCACTTAAGAGTTATGTTTCAGCAGAAACACAAAGAGATAGGTCATTTTCTAAATAAAATATGCACTTAATGAAATAAAGCGCTGCAATTTTTAAAAGGGCTTATTTATGGTTTGGTGGCAAGAGTTATTAATACAACCTAGGACACAAAGAACAAAATACCAACAGCATGTGCTAAACAGTGAGTGACGGAAATAAGGTAACTTTATTCTGAACTGTGAAATCAAACTAGTGAGACAGGCTGCAATCCTAACCCCACTAACCTGGGAGTAAGCCACACTGAATTAAATGGGAATTACTTCTAATTAGATATGGTTAGAATTGCAGCCACAGAAGGCTTAGTGATGGTCCATTAGCCATTTAATTAACTTTGTCTTTAAGGTGCCACAAGACACTTCTTTGTTTTTGCTACAAAAGACTAACAAGGCTACCACTTTGGAAATTCATTAGTTCTGAAAGGGGAACACACAGTTAAGGTAGCAGGTATTGATGACTGAGATACCGTATTTTTCCACGTATAAGATGACCTTTTTTCTGAATTATTTTTTTTTGTGATAAATTGAGGGTCGTCTTAAACATGGGTTAATATGCTAAGTAAGTGAGGGCTGGTGCTGCGGCAGTAGCAGGGAAATGTCAGAAGAGGAAGCTGCTTACCCACTTTTCCCAGCTTAGGAAGAGTATTTGGTGAGAGCCAGTATGCAGTGTACTGTGGCATCAGTTCCGTCAGCCAGAGCGGGGGATTGTCGAAAAGCTGCTCAACAGGTCAGCAAACTTACAGAAGAAGCTCAACAACTGTTGAGGGCTCCCAAAAATAGGGGTCGTCTTATACATGGGGTCATGTTATACATGGAAAAATATGGTATGTATTCAAGTCATGTTCGTACACCTCTAGCTTAGAGTGTTGTCTGTACCTGGGCTCAAGGTTTGTTCCTCTCTGTGGCACTCATGCATTTGCACTAAGCCACGGTTTGGCTTAGCATGGTGTGCGAACTAGTCAGGATAATGGAAGCCAATATTAAACCATGGCTATTCTAGCTTGTTTGAAAGCCCTTAACCATAGTTTTCCAGCTCAGGTGTAACAAGAAGCAACTTCTTGGCTTGCTTCCCCAGCAGTGCAAAGGGAGAACTAAAGTGTCTGTGTGCAAGTGCATGAGGCTTCCACATTTCTTGGCTAGTTAAACTAAGATTTGATCATCCTAATGCAGCCATTATGTCTTTCCCTGTTAAGACCTAATCATGGCTTGCAAGAAAACCCTCCAAGAAATGCATCAGAATCACATGGAGAGCAGTGGTACACATTATGGGGCTGGCGCAGGGAAAACACCATATGGAGGCCATTCTAAGCAGCCTCTGCATCACAGACATAATGTGCAGATCAGCCACAGGAGTTTCCAAGATTAGAGTGAAGACTAGCAGGAAGAACATTAAGTTACACTGGATATAAAACTCCCATGTGTGCAAGACCCAACTAGTTTCTGGGGTTTGACCATCTACTATCCCAGACATTTAAGTTTTTATCTACAAAAAGAAGGCTTTTAGAGAAGAAAAAAGAAAAAAAGGTTTATAAAGGAGGAAAGTAAGTAGATATGTGGGAGGGCAGACAGATAATGGAAGTCTGTCTGCTTAAAGTCATAGGAAATGCTGACTAAGCTTCTCAGAATTTGCCAGCAAGCATTAACACAATAAGACTGTATCAAGGCATACCTATCTGCTCTGCCTGTCATTTTAAAGTGTCCCTTTTGCTTTGAACATTGAAAGCAGACAGCACAGGATAAGATGCCAGGAGCCAGAGCCAATGTAAGCAATGACAAAAAAAACCCTCCTAACCTAGACACTGAAAAGCCATGCACCAGGATTCCAGACAACACAGGAAAATATAATTTCTTGTAGTTGGATTTTTTTCAGAAAAGTTAACTTCAGAAATGCATGGGCTGGTCTATTCAATGATACACATTGTAGGCAAAACAGATGAAAGTAAGCTAAACATTTTTTCAATTTAAAATAAAGTGAATTTTGACAACTACCTCATTTTCAGTTGTGTGAGTGGACTGAAAGAGCATGGCCAAGCCCTTAGAAAATACCATTGTTCTTTTACTCTGATGTATATTTCACTGTGTATGAGCTTAAGGTTGAGCTGTGCAGAGCCTGAAGTGAAATATGAAGTGCAGAAATGCTTGAATGTGCTTTCCTCACATAAAAAGGAATTACTCTCTGCATTCAGTTTACTCTTGAATGATGCCAAAGCTAGATGTTTTCAGAGCCCCAGGTTACCTCCTCTCTTCTGTAAAGTGAAGCAAGATCAATGCCTGGTTTACTGAAACTGCAGACCAAGGAAGTTGAGCAGGGAAACTCAGAACATGGCAGCATCATATCACATATTGACCCATGACAGGGCCTTCTCAAAGGTGGTTCTCTGTTTGTGGAATGCCCTCCCTGGTGCATCTCTCCACCTCATAACTGATTTTTGGGATAAATTTTAAAAACATCCCTGTTTAAAAAGGCATTTGATTCCTGAGAGGTACTGCTCCTGGCGAGCTTGAAATTAGCAAATGTGAGTGCACGCAATTGCTTTAAATGTTCTAAATGTTTTTAGATGGTTTTAATTTTTTTTTCAATTTCATTTTAAATTGTATTGTTTTAACACTTTGATATTTGCTGCTCTGGGCTCCTTTGGAAGGAAGGGCAGGAGAGAAATTTAAGAAATAAACAAAATGTCTTGTTGTGGCAGGTAATTTCATTATCACGAGAGAGGAGGAGATACTGGGCTGCTGGTTTTAGCAGCAGCCATATACTTCCAGTGAAATCTAGTCATGATGTGAATCACAGTGACTCTAATTATTCTTTATCTATCAAACACTAAGTCTACATATCATAGTTGCCAAGGGAAGTTAACATCCTTGCCCAAGAACACGACACTGAAAAAACCTGGAATAACTGCAACAATATTTGCCATAGAAAACATTTTCAACAAGGCATTTACCATAGCATTTCCCGTTCCAGCCTCTGAATCCATCTCTACAAGGGACACATTGGTAAGAACCAGGACTGTTAATGCACTCTGCATCTGAACAAGTGTGTGGAATTGTGCATTCATCAATATCTTTAAAAAGAAAACAAATGAAGTTTAAGATTTTAATAATCCATAAAGCGCAAGGGAATCTTAAGGCTATAATAGAATTTGGGATGGTATATTTTGAGCATTGGGTGCTACTGTCTTGAAGATGCAGATCTGAACGGAACCATTGAAGTACACAATGTGCTAGAATGCTGTGCTTGGTTAAATGATGCCTAAGGTTAAATCTCCATTTACCTATGATGCTTACTAGGTGCTCTTAGGCAAGTCCCTGTCTCTTGGCTTAACATACATTACAGAAGAGCTTTCCAAACTGTGTGTCATGACACATTAATTTGTAGGCTGCAGTGTGTAGGTGTGCCACGCAAACACCCCCTGTTCTCCTCCTGGCGTTGGAAAGGAGCTAGTTTAACCTCCGGTTTGCGGGCAAAACTGAATTACTGTGTCACAAAATTGTGCATGTCTAAAAAGCGTGTCACCAACATGAAAAGTTTGGAAAGCTACCTTACAGGGCTGTTGTGAAATTAAAAACACTGCTATGAACTCCTTGGAAAGGAGGGCAAGAGGTAAAAAAATCAGGAAACAAACACTTGATATATTTCAACTAATGATTAGACATATTTTTAAATTACCTTGCTAACATAGGCAAAGATCCTAAGCTTATTTATTTGGAAACATGTCGCATTGGGTAAACGGGTTTCGTTTTGAAGCTAAAATCTAAACATTTAAAACCACCTTATCACAACAAATTTAATATTTATATAAGCAACCACAGAGTTAAGGATATGACAATTTTTGGGTTTTGAAAGATACCTGGTATACAAATTTTATTTTTTTAAATAAAGCCAACGAAAACATAGATGTATAATAAATTATCAATGTGAAAAGTAAAACATGTGTCTGGAATAAGCTATATAAAAATACATACAAATCTAATATTATGAATGGTGCCCTGCAGCTATCTTACACAGCTTCTTGAAATGTAATCTAAACTATCCACATAGTTTGCTGTAGTAATGAACATAAAGGAAATATGGAACATTCCTTTCCTTTTCTTCCACTGTATCAAATAGCTGTATCTTGACAGGTGAATATCCTTATCTGACTTATCAGCAATTTCCTACTTGCAAAGGAAGAATCAACAATTTCATTCTCTCTTCCTCATCTCCACTTAATGTGAAGATCATTTGGGACCAAGGGACTGATTACACATGGCATATATTTGCATACAACATAAAGTTAGAGCACTAGACACTGCCTGAAGACTTTGGGCTTACAGCCTCATGACCTGTTATGCTTGCAATAGGTAAAACAAACTCCAAACAATGCTAACTGAGGGAAGAGGGAAACAGGACTCAAGGGGAAGACAAGACAGTCTGCCTTTCTGCAGTTGACACTTCAGGCTCCATTTGCACAAGGTCTCACATAGTTGTGAAAAGGAGGTAGGAAGGAGACTGGATCAGCTCTTGAGAGTGGAGCTGTTTCCCAGGATTGTAGGCTAACCCAGCAAAACTAAAGGTGTCTAATATGGGTGACCACTTCCCATCAGCCTCTTCTCACAAGGAGAATGGATTGTTACCCATCAGGCATAGCCTTGACTACAGTGGTACCAAGGGGACATCAAGCCACTCTCCCCGAGATTCTTGTAGGAACCAGCTCCACTCTGATGGTATTGGCGGATTATTATTATCAATTGTTTTATTGATCTTGTCTTTCAATCAAGCCATGGCCTGTTTGATCCTATTTATTCGGGACTCTGCTTCTTTCTTCCTTTCACTGCAAATTCTGTTGTAAAAAATATGCATAATTTTCACACCCTTGACACCAATGAGCACCAAATTGTGAAATCGATATCTAAAGCCATCTTTTAATTTTTAAAAAATGAACATAAACCCAGTAATTCTTATACTGTACTAGCAAAAGCTGGAGCTTAGAGACTGCAGAAGAATATGCTAGCTTAAAAAACGCATATTCTGATCGAAGGTGACAGGTATGAAAACAAAGTACAAAGACACTGATGATTAAGTAGGAGTAACTGAATATCATTTTAATTTATGAATGAATTTATGTTGATTTTTATTTTTTAACTCAAGGGGATATTCAGGCCAAAACCTAACTTCATATGCGTTGTAAGTTAGACGTGCTGGGACGTTTTGTTCTATAAAACGATGGATTTTTGCCAATATTTTATTCCAAACCACAAATGGATTCCTTTGTAACAAGTGAAGTGATGAACTTCATTGTCAATAGCAATTTTTATAAATAATTTCAATAGAACAAATTTACAGATAAAGTAGATAGTGAGGTTTCCAACTTTAATTTTAATAATTTCCAATTTTAAAATTGAAGCTCTTATGCCCCCCCCCCATTTTTTAGGAAGGGAGACTTCTATCGCTGAAGTTTAGCAACAGTGTTGGTTTGCTGTCCATGCTGATTTTGCCAGGTCATTTGGAACAGTGGCACACAGTATGGGAACCAGCACTATCCTCATCTGGTTTATTAATCACAGGAGTGTCACTGAGGAGTCACTAGCAGGCAAGCTGATACTAGCAGACCCTTGTCTGTAAATACCCACTTTTAAGAAAAAGCAGCTCCACATTTTATGCTGCAGTCATATTTACCACAGTTGTTCCAGAAGCAAATATGTGAACAGTGAATTATTATTACTAAATGATCATGACAACAACAAGACCACCAACCTTCAACAGGAATTCCCAGGGTGATGAACAATTTATAATAAAACAGAGAATAAAATGTCAACAACTATACCAAATAACATTTATCCTGAACAACAACACTGTAACTAACAAGCAGCAGCAGCACAGAACATAACCATAAAGTGATAGCACAACCATCTCTTTAACCTCTGATGTCTAGGCAGAACGAACAGCTGGCGATGAAAAGGCACAATGAAGGGAACAGAAATATTCAACGGGAAGAAATTCCCATGATATATCTATATCTTTAAAGTCTTGACACATGTACACAGGTGTTTATGGATGCATGTCTGACATTCATTCACGTTTTGTATGTTTGCTGTGAAGAAACCCTGGTTTACCCATTGGAAACACAACTTATATGTAAAGATGAAGAGAGACAGTAGAGCTTAATGAAAGGATAGGGTAGGTTATGGATTCTTGCATCATCAGTCCTGACTCTACCATGTTAGTGTCCTCAAATGAATAAACATTGCTCTCTATGGCACAACTTCCTCGGATGGCTTTTCTAAAGGAATTAAGGAAACTAATAATAATGTCTGTGGATGATCATTCCAACATTTCAGAGTATCAACATACCTTCACACTGGCCTCTCCTGTTCATACGGAATCCAGTGTCACAAGCACATATGTATGAACCAATGGTATTTATACAGCGTCCTTCCCCACAGGTGTGAGATCCAGAACATTCATCAACATCTAGAAACCAAAATGAATACAAAAGTTAAGTATGTACTGTAAATACACTATTCTTCCTTTTCTTTTTAAGAATACACACATTTACAGAGGATGAAAGTCAACATCATTCTAATATGATTGTCCAATCAGTGCAAGCATTCCTAGTTGCCAGCTGCAATTATCTCCTTTCTCTTCCCCTTGCACACTATTCTAAGGGTGCTCCCAACACTAGTGGAATCCTTGAACAAGTTTCTGTTAGTGCACTGGGTTAGCTGAATCTGCCCAGAATTCTTATTCTTAGGGCCATGTAAACTGTTAATCTTATCACTCCCAAGACTGGCTGCTTACTTGCATAAATAGACTATTAGCTGGGGAGCTCACAGATCTTAGTTGCAACAACTACAACCTGTAATGTCAATATTCTTGCTTTAGTAATTGCAGGTGTTACTAGGACTGATGTCCATGAGTTTATTTGCTTACTAATATTTACTGTCCTTCAGTCATGCCCTGATCATGTGAGAGGACCATTTGTCCAGCCACCTTCCAGCAGAGACTTTGTATTTGGGTGCCCTGCTACAATACCTCTAAGAATGCTCTATGGAACATAGGAAGGTGCCTTGTACCAAATGAAACTACTAGCTCAGTACCGTTTACAGCAGGATGGGCAACACGGCAGCCTCCAGATGTTGCTGGACTACAAATCCCATCATCCCCAACCATCAGCTATAATATAAACTAAACTCTGATGGCTGGTTGCCATGGTTTGAAAAGCAGTAAGCCTTACAGTAAGTTCCTGAACAGCAGCCATAGACTGCTACCCATTTAATCTGTGGATACAAACTTGATAAAAGTTCTCCATGTAAGTGTATCTCCAGGAACAGTCACAGCAAATCACACAAACAACACCATGAATGTTCAAAATGGTCCTATGTTAACATTTGATAGACCTTCTTTAGTGTCACTTAGAAATGGTATTCACATTTGAGAGGGGCCAATTACAGAGCTGTTTTGGTTGCTAATGATCTATGTGAAATCTATTCTCATGCATGGTGTCAGGGAACTGCCATCGGAAGGAAGGGAAGTGAAAGGGCTCACACAGGTTGGGAGAGACTCAGCAGCTGAAGAGGGAACCAGTAGGGGGAGAGGAGCTGAGCTGGGGGAAAGTGAGCTGGAGGGATGGCTCAGAGACACTTCCAGCGAAAACAGTGGGGAGGTTTCAGGACCTCCTGTAGGGACACCCACTCCTTGCCGGAAACTGTCACGCAGAGAGTCCAGAAGACGTGTTTCCGTTAAGGAGCTTTTATGCTGGAAGCGATTCCGAAAGCAACCACTGTCGGAATCTGCCAGCGACTGACGGAGCCATGTTTAAGGGGCTCCGTTACAGACAGAGGTTTGCAAACTTGACCAAACTCTGAGGGACTAGGATTTTACACACAAGCAGCTCATCGTCCCATCACAGCATTCCGACAGTCTCCGTGAGCAGCTTGTGCAGGAGAAGGCATCATGAGCAACCCAGCCGGAACCGGAGAAGCAGGAGCTGGAGCGGGTCCAAGCCTGGAAGAAAGGTACCGGGTGTTGGAGGTCCAGCTAGCGCTGCAGACGGCGAGGCTTGAGGAGAGGAGGGCTCAGGATGCAGACAAAAAGGGGAAAGACACCCAGCTCGTCAGAAAGGTACCAGGATTGGTGCAGAAGTTTGGGGGGGAGCCCAAAGACTATCATGGCTTTCGGACAGAGATGCAATATGCCCTCAATCTGCAGTTTGATGAATTCCCTGACGAGGAATCACGAGTGGCTTTCGTGATTGGGCATCTTGAAAAGGGGGCGAGAGACTGGGTTAGACCCCTGATGGCAGCGAATAGTGACGTCCTAAAGGACACGATGAAGTTCTTTCACGCCATGGATCTGATGTTTTCCAGCGATATTGAACAGGGAGTGGTGCACAGACAGTTAATGGCTTGCAAACAGGGGAGCCGATCTGTCCGTGAGTACTGGACTGAGTTCACCATGTTGATCCATAAATTGGGGTGGGATCTATCGGCGGAACCCATTCAAATGCTCTTTGAAGAAGGGCTTTCTTCGGCTGTGAAAGACGAACTTTCCCGGGCGCCCAGGGCGGAGTCTATGGACCAGCTGACCAAATCAGCGCTGACCATAGGAGCGCGCCAGGAGGCGAGAGCATTGGAGAGGCGGGAAGGGAAGGGGGAACGTTGGAAGGAGTTCCGCATTCCAGACATTCCAGAGCCAACTTTCCCGCCGGCAGAGCCGATGGAAATCGGAACAGCGCGCGCGCGCGCGCAGTTTCAAAGCCCAGTGAGGGGGGAAAGAAGGAGGGAAAAGGCGCCCGGAAATGCTATCTCTGCCAACAGCCAGGTCACTTTGCCAGAGTCTGCCCCCAGAGGAAGGAATGGCAAGGGATGGTAGGAGCTGTGGAGGGAAGAGAGGAAGAAATACCGAAGCAAGTAAAAGCCAACGCCTGGCTGCCACCGTCGGGGCACAGCAGCCAGGCCAAAGAGCAGTGAAAGTGCCCACGCCAGAACCTCCTAAACCCGCCCTAGTGATAGAAGTGGCGCTAGAGCTGCCAAACGGACACCCTCTAAAGATAAAGGCGCTGTTGGACTCAGGCAGCTCCTGCAATTTCATGAGCAAAGAGTTTGCAGCTGAACACCAGATACAGACGATCCCTTTAAGCAACCCCCTGCAGGTGACCACGATCGATGGCAGGGAGCTGTTGGGAGGAGAAGTCAGCTTGCAGACCGTCCCAATGATAATGAAGGTGGCAAGGCACACCGAACTGATAGCGTTTAATGTGGCCACCTTGGGAGGAGCTCCCATTATATTGGGGATGAGCTGGCTAGCGTTACATGATCCGCTGGTGGGCTGGCATCAGAGAGTGGTTTCTTTTGGTTCAGCACATTGCTTAGAACACTGCAAAGAGGGAAAGGGTTTGGCAGGGGCCCAAGCCACCCTAGCAGGGACTGAAGTAACGGAGAACGTGAAGGTACCACGACAATACGCAGATCTCCGCGACGTCTTCAGCGAAAGGGAAGCTGACCAACTACCCCCGCATAGACCCTTTGACTGTCAAATCAATTTACTCCCTGGGGCACAGCTCCCTGTAGGCAAGCTGTACGCCATGTCAGACAGAGAGATGCAGGAGCTAAGAGAGTTCATTGACAAGAACCTGAAGAGAGGGTTCATCAGAGAGTCCAGGGCGGTGGGGGGCAGCCCAGTGTTTTTTGTGGATAAAAAAACACACGAACAAGCCGAGGCTTGTGTGTGACTTCAGGGCCTTAAATGCAGTGTCAGAACCAGTGGCTTTCCCTATGCCCAGGATTGACGACATTTTGACAAGGGTCAGGAAGGGAAAGATTTTTACTAAACTGGACCTAAGGGGGGCGTACAACCTGATACGAATAAGGAAGGGGGATGAATGGAAAACCACCATGTTCACCCCTTTGGGGGCATTTGAATATTTAGTTATGCCCTTCGGCCTACAAGGAGGCTCCGCGTGCTTTCAATCGTTTATGAACCACGTCCTGGGGCCTTTGCTTTACAAGAATTGTGTGGCCTTCTTAGACGACGTGTTGGTGTATTCTGAGAATGAGGAGCAGCATGTGAGAGACGTCAGAGAAGTGTTGAGCAGGCTGCAAGCCAACCAGCTGTGGGTGAAGCTGGAGAAGTGTCAGTTTCATACCAAGGAGGTGGAATTCCTGGGGTATCGCCTGTCAGACAAGGGATTGGCCATGGATCCCGGCAAGGTCCAGGCGGTGCTGGAATGGAAAACACCCAAAACAAGGAAGGATGTGCAGAGGTTCCTAGGATTTGGGAACTTCTATTGTAAGTTCATCCGAAACTTTGCCCACCTGACGGCGCCCATTACGGACTGTCTCAGCAGTAAGAAGAAGTTCGTTTGGACTGAGGAGGCGGAGCGAGCATTTGAGGAACTAAAAAGGGCCTTCGCCTCGGAACAACAACTCCTGCATGTGGATTTACAAAAACCGATGAGAGTGGAAACTGACGCATCAGACAGAGCGATTGGGGCGGTGCTTCTGCAGCCAGGGAAGGAGGAGTCAGAGTGGAGACCGTGTGCCTTTTTTTCGCGAAAGCTGAACAAATCCGAGAGGAACTACACGGTGTATGACCGAGAACTACTAGCCATTCATGAGGCGTTCCGGAGATGGAGGCACCTGCTAATTGGCGCACAACATAAGGTGCAAGTGTGCACTGACCACAAGAACCTAGAGTATTGGAGGACGGCACGAGTGCTCAACCAACGGCAAGTGAGATGGGCCCAGGAGTTCTCCAAATTTAACTTTGAGATTTGTTACGTGCCAGGCCCAGAGAACATTAGGGCGGACGCTCTCTCACGCAAACCTGAATATTTGGAGGGGGAGGGAGCACCCGAAGAGAGACATGTCATTCCAGAGGACCGCTGGGTGTGTGGGGCGGCATTGGTGGGACAAAGAGAACTGGTAGAGGAAACAGAGAATGATGAATACGCCCAGAATAAGCTCAGAGGTCTTAGGGGTGAGGGAGAGGAACCAGGGGGTTTCGAGGAAAGAAATGGAGCTTTGTATTACAAAGGGGCACTGTATATCCCTGAAGGAGACTTAAGGGGGAGGGTACTCAAGCAGTTGCACGACAGCCCCACGGCGGGGCATTTTGGACAACACAAAACCATGTGGTTGGTCACCAGGGAATTTTGGTGGCCTAAGGTGAGGGAAGATGTACGGGAGTATGTAAGAGGGTGTGAGCAATGCCAGCGAGCCAAAGGGGAGAGGCGGGCACCGGCGGGGCTATTAGAACCCTTACCAACCCCAGAACGACCTTGGGAGGCAGTGTCGATAGATTTTATGACTGATCTGCCGAAGTCCAAGGGGAAAACAGCCATCATGGTGGTGGTAGACCTACTAACAAAGATGTGCCACTTTGTAGCCTGCTCGCATGCAGTCACGGCGGAAGAGACAGCGAAGTTATTTGTAGAACACATTTTTAGGTTGCACGGGGTGCCATTGAGGGTGGTCTCAGACCGAGGAAAACAATTTACTTCCAGGTTCTGGAGGAAGCTCATGAGCTTACTGCAGGTGGAGGTCAACTTTTCGACTGCCCGGCACCCTGAAACCAACGGGCAGGCGGAAAGAGCAAACGGTGTCCTCCAGCAATACCTGAGGTGTTATGTCAATGACAGAGAGAATGACTGGGTAGAAAAGTTGGCGCTGGCGGAATTTGCCTACAACAATGCCGAGAATGTGTCCACAGGGATGAGCCCCTTCTTGGCTAATTATGGGTGTCATCCCAGGGCTTTCCCAGGGGGAGAAGGGGAGAGATGGAGCGTCCCGGCAGCCGAGCATTTTGTAGAAGAAATGGAAGCAATCCATCGTCAGCTACAACTCAACTTAGAAAGGGCGAAGGAAGAATACAAGAGGCAGGCAGACAAGAACCGAAGGGAAGGTGAAACCATAAGGGTGGGAGATAGGGTGTGGCTGTCAACCCAAGGGTTGCCGTTCAAAGGAGGTTGTAAGAAATTAAGACCCAGGAGATTGGGTCCCTTTGAGGTCATTCAACAGGTCAACCCAGTGGCTTTCAGGCTCCGGTTACCCAACCACATGAAACTGCACCCAGTATTTCACAGGTCGTTACTGTCACCGTATGAGGGGGGACGAGAAGGGATGGCCACTCGGGGACCGGTCATAGAAGAAAGGGAATGCAGCAGCCATGTGGCAGAAATCCTCGACGCCAGGTGGAAGGGGGATCAGGTGGAGTATTTGGTAGCGTGGGAAGGAGAACCGGAGTCAGAAAACACTTGGGTAATGGCAGAAGATATCAATGACGAGGTATTGATAGAAACGTTCCATCAAAGGTTCCCAAGGAAACCTCAGCCTGTGGAGAGGTTCCGGAGGGAATACTTTGGGACCACCGATGAGGAGGAGGAGTTGGAAGGATTCTCGGACTCGGAAGGGGAAGGGGAGATGGACTCTGAGGAGGAGGAGTACTTCGAGACCAGGAACCGCAACAGGTGGAGAGAAGTGTTCGGGACATCGGAAGATGAAGGAAGTTCATTCCGGGGTTTTGCCTCCTCACCGCCCGTAGAGGAGGGGGCGAGAGGGGATGAAGGGGGCCCTGGAGGGGAGGTGGATGTCAGGGAACTGCCATCGGAAGGAAGGGAAGTGAAAGGGCTCACACAGGTTGGGAGAGACTCAGCAGCTGAAGAGGGAACCAGTAGGGGGAGAGGAGCTGAGCTGGGGGAAAGTGAGCTGGAGGGATGGCTCAGAGACACTTCCAGCGAAAACAGTGGGGAGGTTTCAGGACCTCCTGTAGGGACACCCACTCCTCGCCGGAAACTGTCACGCAGAGAGTCCAGAAGACGTGTTTCCGTTAAGGAGCTTTTATGTTGGAAGCGATTCCGAAAGCAACCACTGTCGGAATCTGCCAGCGACTGACGGAGCCATGTTTAAGGGGCTCCGTTACAGACAGAGGTTTGCAAACTTGACCAAACTCTGAGGGACTAGGATTTTACACACAAGCAGCTCATCGTCCCATCACACATGGGAGAGAGAGAGAAAACCTATCCTCTATAAACATATTTTACGACTTCAGCTCTTACAGCAACATTATATTTTCAAGGAAGTATAACTGCACAAATAAATAATTTTAGGAAGACAGAATGAGTAATGACTTGCCCTCTGTAATGGTGGTCAATTTTTATTAAGAAATACTCGATGAACAAAAAGAGCAACCTAAGCATTAAGCACCCAGTCCAGTGCTTGTGTAAATCAATGTAAGTAGTTTTCCAATGACCTTAACGGATTTCAAACTCCAACTCTTAGCTATTAGCCCCAAGTATTAAGAGCTTGTTTCATAAAGCACAGTAGTTACCAACACAGTCTGTTCCTTGTTCACTGGCCATGAACCCTGCCTGGCAAATGCATAGGAAGCTTCCTTCTGTATTTTCACAACGCCCAAGGGAGCAGAGATGGGGAGCCTGAGTACATTCATTAATATCTGTTAAAGAAATAAAAACGAAGATTGAAAAAGTAGTACTCTGTCATGACCATCACTTCACTTCGCCCAATATACACAAGACACTAAAATGAAAGACAGACTCTATTAGTACAGACAGATTTGTTTCCACGGAGGTGAACAATAAAGATTTGGTATAAAATTCTGATTCAAAAAGCAGACTTATTGGCTTAAAGTTTCAGAGTATTACTTTATACCAACTTTCAGAGTATTACTTTTCCTTGAAGGAAGGAACTATACTTAGTTGTAATAAGTGATCTTTCAGAGAGAACTTATGCATTTATGTATATGGGAGTCAAATACTATATGCCAGCAGATTCTGGAACCTCTCAGAACTAGGGCTAGTGAAGGGCGCTCCTTCTCTTTACACAGTTTTAAAATGGGGCAATATAAAGAAGCCTAGCAGACATTCAGTTCCTTGCAATACCTATCATAAAATTTCATGCACTCCTGTTAGAATTCCAAAGCACGGTCTACGAGGAGGAAAAATATAAAAACTCCTTGAAGCACCTCAGTTTTCTTAATTTACAAGTGCCATCCTTTGTGCATGCAGGATAATTTAGAACAGGTTGTGTGCCAAGATACATTTAGGTAGTGTACAGTTCAGGGATGGGGACCATGTGACTTCTGGGCTGCATCAACAGAAGTATAGTGTCCTGATCAAGGCAAGTAATAGTACCACTCTATGCTGCCTTGGTCAGACGACATCTGGAGTACTGTGTCCAGTTTGGGGTGCCACAATTTAATAAGGATATTGACAAGTGCAGAAGAAGAAGACTAAGGTGATCAAGGGTCTGGAAAACAAGCCTTATGAGGAACAGTTGAGGGATTTGGGTACGTTTAGCTTTGACAGTGAGAAGAGCCATCTTCAAATATCTCAAGGGCTGTCACATAGAAGAGGAAGCAAGCTTGTTTTCTCCTGCTCTAGAGGCTAGGACCCAAATCAATAGCTTCAAGTTACAAGAAAAGAGATTACTGTCAGAAAGAAGAACTTTCTGACAGTAAGATCTGTTCAACAGTGGAATGGTCTCTTCTCAGAAAGTGTGCACTTGTCGACTCTTCTTCCTTGGAGGCTTTTAAGCAGAGGTTGGATGGCACCTGTCACATATACTTTAGTTAAGATCCCTGCATCGCAGGGGGTTGCACTAAAAGGCCTTTGGGGTCCCTTCCAACTCTACAATTCTATGATTCTATGTTTCTGGACTCCCATCAGCTCCAGTCAGTGTGGCCAGTCGTCTGGGATGATGGCAGTTGTAGTCCAACAACCTCTGAAGGGCCCCGTTTCCTCATACCTGGTACAAAAGAGCTGCAAAGTTCTATGAGAACATGGGAGATCTTTTAAAAAATGTATTTTGACCAAGATTAAGGACCAAAAAAGGAAGAAGCCATTCTTATTTACCATAGTTGTTTCATACAAATTACAGGTTACATTTCTTCAGATCCTTCACTTAGCAAAGGCAAAGAAAATTTCTCATACCAGAACATTTTGTTTGTTGATCATTAAGCTTGTATCCATCATTGCAGAAACAGGTGTATCCCACAGGCAAATTAACACAATGTCCTGCTCCACAAATATCTGGGTTCACTGTGCACTCGTTGATTTCTAAATAGAAAGAAAAACATACCTGGAGCAGGTCATTTAAAACATTTGCATAAGTCCACTACTATTCTCAATTTAAAAAGGAAGAAAAACCATTCAGAGTGGCTGGGGCAATTGAGTCAGATGGGTGGGGTACAAATAATAAAATTATTATTCCAGCCTCTTGTTATCCAACCCAGTGGCTGTGGAGCAAGAAGCCAGTACAGAGTTTCTATGAAACAATACTTAAAATAAACAACCTGAAATACACCCTACAAAAGCTTGCCCTTCCGTTCCCTATATTTACATACTACCCTAATGCATCTGGAAATCAAGTGAAAGGAACTGGCCTGTAAACATGCAAGAAATGTTTGACAGAGACCCAGGATGGCCTCTTAACTTCCGAACTCAATGCTAGAGCCATATGAAACTGCAACTCAAGGATCTCCTCAGTGAATGGGTCAACATGTGCTGTGTACACTGTTTTCTTCTTTGGAATAGTAATGAGGAATTTGTAAGTGAACTGAAGCATGGTTTTAATCTTTATAGAAAAAAAGAAACCCCTGGTAGTTATGTCAAATGTTGATGCACGTATTGTAAGCATCTTCCACCTTCTCATCTCAGGGTTAAGACTGGAGCGTGCCAAACCTTCAGGGCTCAAGGGTTGACATTCTGGATGAGTTGCCCCATGTTAAAAAGCCACACACATTCTCCCCTGAGTTTTATCAACCTAAGCCTTTATATTAAAAGTTCCTAATGGTGCTGGTCCAGTTGCTTCCAGGGGCAAGCTTGACTTCATCCACAAGCTATTCTTTAGGCAATAGTTACTTCACAACTCCTGAAAGCTGAAGCAGAACTCATTCAGTTAAGGGGAGTCAGCCCTGACTCACCTTGGAAGAAAAGAACCAGTGACACCAGCGGGGACTTTGTCTACTAAAGCCTAAGAACATTTTGCTTGCACAACCAACCAATAGTTTAGATGCTAGGAAGTCAAACTTCCCTGCTGCAATGTGATTTGTGATTAAGAAGTGGAAGCACAAGAAGTGTCTCAATAAAACTCCATCTTTAAGTTGGCAGTTATTTCCATGCAGCCACTATGGTGGATTCTGGGACACCAAGCAACTTTATTCACATTGACTTTGTGGTTTAGAACTCCATCCTTATCAACCCTATAGCAAAAGCAGTAAAAAGGGACACTGAGATCTGTGGAGGTTGGGGATTGAACCCCCTTAATTTGCCTGATGCCAGGGCCGGTAATTAAGTCAAAAGGATATGCAATGTTTGCTAATAATGCACACACTGTAGAAACATTTTTAATATGCACCACAGCATTTAGGTAGATAACCAAGGGCATAGGAAGTTCCATCCTTTACATTTTCTGTACAATGTCTGCCTCCAAAAATTGCCTTCTGGAACCTATTCAATACTGAAAGTGGCTTCATATTAAAATGCACAGTCCTAGATGCTGAGAGAAGTTATGGCACTGAAATGAATACTGATTATACAATTTGCCCAGACAACTATCACAGAAGTAGTGGGATCTGTAATAATAATAATAATAATAATAATAATAATAATAAACTTTTACTACAGCCCTTTTACTGATACACAGAATAGCACCTGTCATTTATCTCATCTGTCCTAAAAAGGATTCTGTTAACTGGCCCAAAGGATCACCCAGCAAGCACATAGCTTAATGTGCTAGGATAACAATGTAATCTATTAATAGCATATGCATTTCTTTTAAAAAAAGAAAGCAACTGTTTATTAGGCAAACTTGACCTCAAATGGAATACTGATGGATGTTGCAAAGATTCAACAAATATAGAACATTCAGAGACATAGAGATAAACATTGAATTTAGAAATTGCAGGGTATGCTGGAATATATCAGTAAGTTTATAGCAAACTACACAGCTGGTAGTACTTAACTAAGAAAAACCCTTTGCAAAGATAAATTGAAGCCAGAGTATTAAAGAAAGTTCCAGAGCCTGGAGAATACAGAAATATCATCACTACTGTTGAAATTCTTTGATCCGCTGGAAAGGGTTGATCAAAATTTTCCTTACAGATGCTCTGGAGGAGAGACATTAATAAGATGCTATGCAACATGGCTGTACTGCATACCACTCCTTAGAAACAAGTGTGCGCACTAGGGGTAGAAAACTTAACATTTGTGACGTTTAAACACAGAACTATGACAGAATTCCTGAATAAATGTAGCAATCATAGAAAAAGAGGTGTGGTTCTCTTGTGGATCAGGAAATGGTTAAGTTTCAGGAAGCAGGCGGTAGGAATAAAGAGACAGTTCTCTAAGGAAGAAGGTAGAAAGTGCCAAGGACTGGCATTGGAAACTGTGCTTTTTAACTTGTTTATAAACAACTTAGACCTAGGAGTGAGCAGTAAGATGGCCAAGGTAATAATAAAATGATAGTAAGTTGTCCAGGGTTGTTGAAACAAAAGAAAAAGAATTCTGAAGAACTCCAAAAGGACCTCTTCAAACTTAGTGAAATGGCAGTAAAATGTCAAATGGAATTCAATGTAAACAAGTGTAAAATTATGCATACTGGGGGCGGGGGGAGAATCTTAATTTCACATACATGCTCATGGGGCCTGAACAGGTGGTGGAGGATCAGGAACAAGACATTTATCAATGAAGATAAATAAAACTGCCAATCTCTTGGAGGTGCATCCTGGAAACCTGCGCACCGCTAGGCTTTTCCTACCTAGCCTAGAAAGGTGGGACCCTGGCCCTACAAAAGCTGAGGGAGTATGTTTCTCAAACAATGACTTCCCCACACAACCCAGTTCTAGATCAGATTCTGGAAACGATCCCCAAATTATTATTTTCATTAGGCACCTTTAGAAATCAATGTGATTTTCTCAAGTTTTTATTATGGAATATGGGTAAATTCACAAGATTGCTCACCATGTCATGCCTGTGTCTTTTCATATGCTTTTAAGGGGGATACGCGTTAATGCACCGCTTATAGAAAAAGGCATTTTAAGAGCTTTGGGGAAGCATATTTGCATAAAGTATGCGTCCTGAAATGTAATATGCCTGTATGTGGAGCTGACCAGAAACTGTCCCCACATGCATGCAGAAAAAATGCAGTTGAACCATGGTATACAAACCTGCAAATACACTCCAGGTGGGTGGAATCCTTTAGACTCCTCTATTTTATATACACAATGTAAGTCAACTGTGAACTGCATGCCATCCATATGACCAGACTTGCCAAAAATAACATACAATTCCACCCTCTTAAACTGAACATTTTTGGCCCTGAATTTTCCTGTGTTCTGCTGCTCTATTCTTCCTGTTTGACGCTCTAATAGCCCTCAGTTATTTGGGAGTATGCACCCATTTCTACCTCCAGCCATTTTTTTGTGGGGAAAGTATGCATCATACCTGTAACTTGAGTCGGTGCTATTACTTGACTAGCACTTGAAGTAGACACATCTGGGCCAACTTCTACAGGCACAGGAGGAGAGGTTTTTTCAACTACTACTGTGCAAAAGAAAAGAGAAAATTATTTACATATGAGGAAGGCAAGTTTTAAAATACGTGCATGGCTTAATGAATTAATCATTAATGGAAAACTGTAGTAAGGGTCTCTTTATATGTTTCTAGGTGGTGCATGTTACAGACTCCCATTGTGTATCTTCTAAAATCCTGAATTTTGAAGAAACTGCACATCTTCCTTTAGTTGCTAGTGCCTTTTGCTCCCCACAAAACATGCCCAGAGTGCATGTGTTGTTATAAGGAGATGCGCAATACTGTTATATGCTTTAGTCTTACCAAGCAGCAAACACATGAACATCTGCTAAATTACTCAAAATAATTTCTTATTTTGAACACTGACTAACAGTCTGACCTATTTGTTACTCTGCTGCATGTGAAAGAAATCTGGAACAGTGTAAAACTAATAAAGCAAGTATAGTGACGAAACTTCACTGTATAAGCATCACTGAATGAGATGTTTGAAATACACAAGGGATTGTGGGACCACTTTCGGAAAATTTGTTCCCACTTCAATTCACTTTTTGGTGCCTAAGTTAAATGTCTACCACATTCAGAAAGATGAAAAGGACTTCCAAATCATTCTCCATTTCAATTAAATCTATTTCTCTTACACTTCAACATATGCCCCTCCATAAAATTTTTGCACATAAAAATTCATGGGCACAATTAACCAAGCACAGCTGCTGTACAACCTCCATTGAGTTCAGTAGACTCATTAGCAATCCAAAGATTCATGGGTTTCATGGGTTCATTGCTCACTGGCTAAGCAGAGAGTACTTTATCACACTGTGTTGCACACAGTGAACAGTTTTGCAGTCATTTCCCTTCTTAAGCCTGCTTCAGGCATAATGATAGAAGAGATAACAGTGCAGATGTAACCATTGTAAGGAGATCAGAAGCGTGGCATGGGATTGCATGCTCCTCCTCCCCTTTGCCAGAGCAAATTACCCCCTCCCTTCCTTGGCTATATACATAATATATCTCCTTTCAGTAGCATACTCTCATGCCAGCTAATAAAAAAATAAAATCAATGAAAGAGCACCAATACAACGTAACACAACAAAAACACACAGCCCAAAAAATAAAAAAAGTATTAAAGCACAGAAGCATCCCTGGAACTAGGTAGAATCAAGTTCAGCTAATGTTTAACAAGGTCTGGAAGAAGAGAAAGGTCTTTGCCTAGCATTGGAAAGGTTTAGGAAAAGCCACTAGTGAGCCTTCCCAGGGACTGCATTCCAAAAACAGCAGAAACACTCCTTCCATTGGTTGCAATCCACCTGAGTTCAGCAGATGGAAAGACCTAAGAAGATACTTTAATGATTATTTCAATTCCTATTTGAGGAAAGGATGCCCCTTTAGGTACCCATGTCCCGAGCAGGGGCGGATTTACAGCAAGACAGTGCAAGCAGTGTGGTCGCACCAGAGGCTGGCACCAAACTGAAATGCATCCAGATCTGGATTTGTATAGCAACCACCAACTCAAGCATATTGACCAGGAAGGGGAAATGGATGGGTCTCACCTTCTTTCTCTCTCATAAGAAAGCATGTTCTTGGACCCAGCTGATGAACCCTCACCAGCTATATGTTATAAGCCAAGGAAGTCAAGAAACAAGGAGACAGTTGGCCACACCCCATTAAGCACCTTTTACATAGCCTTGGGGTGTAACAACTAATATTCATCCAACAAAGCTGGACAACAAGGTTCCCTGTGCACATTCATTGCTTGAAGGCAGAATCAGTGGCATCCAAATTAAAGCAAGTAAGAGTGAACAGTGTTGAGGGAGGAACTGGCTGAGACCAAATCCAAAGTGGCCTCATCTGATCTGTATCTCCCAGACTAATGAGTGGATTGGAACATAGTCCAGAATTCTGACTCAAACAACTCTGATGTGGTGGTCCCACTTTATTCCTTTCTTTAAACTGGTAACCACCATTAGCAACAGTTTGAAAGTGGGCAGAGGCTTCCTTATGCAATGAAAACTGTCTTACAAATACCACCTGAAAGTCATGGGATATGATAATGTTCTGTTACTAGCATAAACACTGTACAGAAAAACATGTGGCTGTTCCATAGGTCTGTAGGAACAGCCATCTTTTTTGTAACTCAGTATCTATGAGAGTGATGTCATTCCACAACATTCCATTCCATCAAGGAGGCATTTATTGTTGCATTAACACTATGCATGGCAAAAATCATTTGTAGTCAAAATACATTTTGGTAGGTGGGATTGCTAAAGCCTGCCCCCTTTTTAATTCCCCCCCAAGAGTGTAAAGCTGAATGTACACAAGTTACATGTGTGTAAGTTGTGAGTTAGCTGTATTGCTTCTTTGCTGCCTTCACCATCACTGAGTAGGCTTGAAGATAGATTGTTGCCTGTATTTCTTAAGCTTCATACTATGTTTCCTGCCACTTTCCTCTAAGCCATTTCCATAACTAGTAAATGGAGCTGGTAAACCAAGGAGCAAAACAGGATCTGCTCAACAGGCAAGAGTGTGGGGGAACTATTGATGCTCTGTGAACTATTATAGTTTATGTAACCCCTACAGAGTGACTAGGGTTTGATGGGACACCGGTCATGAAAAGGGACTCGGGGGGGGGAGCTTTCAGAGTCATCGCCGTTCTAACATATCCACTGATCAGGCAGAGAAGAAAAGCCATTGCAAACCTAAACCTCATCAGGAAATAATCTGACCTGAACAAGGAGAAATCACAATATTTATGCCACATTGAAAACATAAAAACCAAACCTTTGCATTGATGCCGAGGTCCTACAGGTCCACTACGATTATTGTTTTCAGCTCCCACAGGAAGACAGTTGAGCAGAAGGATGCTAAGAACAGAATACCTAATCTGTCCTGATTTGTCCAACACAAATTTGAAATAATCCAGGGATTGTGGGAGTATGAAATGGAATCCTTAGGGACTACAGCAAAAGACAACAACCAACATGACCAAACCCTCAATCCTGTATTGGTGCTATGACTGAGAAAACAGAATGCAACAGCTGAGAGAGGCCAGCTGCTTCCAGGCTCATCCTTCCACGTCCAGTAACGTAAGCCAAATCAGCATCCACAATCAAGACATATATCATTGCCGTTTTACTGTTAACTGACCTGACATCAATACAGCAGCATTATCTGACCCAAAATACATATTGGGAGGGAAACTGAGGTCACTGTTGCTGGAAGAAGAACCAGAATGAGGACTAGGCTTTAAGATTCTGAATTTCCATCTCCCTGCCTGGCTTGTCCGATACCCACAGCCATGGGTGTCCACTTGAAATTCCTGCAGTAGTACAGCAGAATTATGGCAGCACTGGCCTTAAATATGGTTAACAAACCATTGTTAGCTGTAACCAGACTTTGCAAACTACCTTTTAACCAGCAAGTCAACCTGACAATTCTGTAAGTGAAGTGAAACTTGCAACCCTGTTTCTAAGCCTGGTTTAATAGCTAGCCATGGATATTATCAATGCAGACTAAAGTGCCAGGAAAATTGGAAGCTGCCTTATACTGCGTGAGGCCATGGCCCATCCAGCTCAGTATTTAGGTAGGGGTCTTTTCTATCTCTACATGGATATGCCAGGGATTGAACCTGGAATGTTCTGCATGCAAATCATTGAGCTATAGCTGCACCTTAAAAAAATGTTAACTGGGTAAGGGAAAGGAATTCACAAAGGAAGAATGGAATGCATGAGTCCATGACATGCTCCTGAGTGTTACATCTGCATTAGGTCTTATTTTCTTCAACAAAGAGTCTTGTCTAGTGGACTTTAAAAGGATTGTTCATGTAAAGATAATAAAATTTTGCTAGATTAAGCCCTTCTTTTTAAAATGCAGAACATTAAATTAGAAATAAAATTCTAAAAATGAAAGGAACATAGACACCATAAGGAATTATTCCATGCCATTTTTGCAAGGATTCTCATCCATTAAAGGAGGAGTCAAAAAGAGCTACCTGGAAATTGTGGATGCAGGTTAATAGTTGAAATCCCAGGAGAAAGCTGAGGTTGACCAGGTTTTTCTTGGTCATCAAGTGAAACTAATTCCTAAAAGAATGGTTAAAAATTAAATGGGTGATTATGTGGTTTTAATGTGAGTCTCCCCAATTTTGTAGTGAAATTTTGCTTTGAAAAAATGATGTTTCATAGCAACTGTGTGTGTTTATATATCGTTTAAAAATAAGAGCAAGCATTAACTCCTTGTAATTGGTTCATTTTCCATTCAGCAGCAGCTCTTATAGACAATGTATTTTTATCACAAATTATTAGGTAAAGATAAATCTTCTAAATATATTGATATACATATAGTACATGAAGCCAAACATGCATCTATTTGTAGACTTGTGATTAAAAATAACTTATCCTTGCATATGCACACCTGCTTTTAATATGCTTAGATACAGGAATGCCTCTTATAACTAGGAGCTCAAAACAGGCACACATATACAAATAAAATATCAAACACACACACATCTACACATTATTGGTGCAGTACAGAACAAAGTTTGGTGCATTTAGGACCTATTGCAAACAATGGTACCTCAGCATGCCCAACGCTCCCCATGGCTGAAATCCTCCATTTTGCTGGGTGGACTAATTCTCTTTTAGACTACCGGGGATTGTGTTTTACAGCTGTGTGCAGGGCTGACCCCTGTAATTGTAGAATTACAGATTAAGGGCTGCCAAGCCAATTCAAGGTTTGGGAACTATATCTGGTTCACAACTCAGTGAAAGCTGAAAGAGAATAACCACAGCTCACAAATCACAGGTAAAACTTATGCGTAAATGGGTTACAATGGATCTCTTATCCTTGATTTCTCCTCACGCAAAGGGGAAGAATGATCTATGGGGGGTAAGTCTGTGGGAAAGGGGTAGAACATGGTCATAGAATTGACCTGAGGGTCATCTAGTCCAACCTCCTGCAATGCAGGTATCAGTTATGTGTCAAGTGCCTTTTGGGGATATGTAATGAAGCACTGAGGTTCATATAATACATACAATACAGACAATATGTAGATGCATTCTTGGGCATAGTAAATTGGCACCATCTTTCACAGAGCCTAAGTCTTTGAGGCAGGGAAAGGTGCAATGTCTTTATGTTAGTGCTGGGATGAAACATACACCACAATTTTATAGTCATTCTCCGCATTGCAATCTGGGGAACTATTTTCTGAACTTTTCAAAGGTGCCATGTGAAGTTTTAAGAAAATTATTGAGAGGCAACCCCTGACACCACTGAATTATTTTACTCTACAAGTGGCTGGGGGCTTTGTTTTCTCCTAAAACACTGTGCTGTATTTGCTTACAATGGCAAGGATCTCATGCCAGCTTCTAACTTGGCAGGACTTCCTAGAACACCCTTGTGACGTTGCTTAATCATATGAGTGTTCCAGAAAAGTCTTGCTGATCTGGAAGCCGCCATGAGCTCTAAGCTGCTGCTAGTGAATGTGGTGTTTCTGCTTACATGTTTTAATGGGAAAACTGAAAACTGCTTAGAGGCCTTTGTTATGTATTAAACAGTATATAAATCTTGTTAAACAATAGTTTAAAAAACCAAGAACCTTAGGTCATCTCATACAGTAAAATAAAGTGGCACATTCCCTCCTTCACTTTCCTCAGGAATAGAAAGAAGTTCACTGAACTTTGTTCCTACTTAGCAATGGACAAAATTCTCATTTTTCCAGTCTTCTGTTCTCCACAATATCACATCAGTTTGTGATTTTTAAAAAAGCCTTCGCAAAGACTCAGCTATTTACTCCTAATATACACATTGTTTCTAAATCATACATTGGCTGCACTTGACCAAACTGTCTCTGGTAGACCTACTGTCTGGGAGATCAAGTTTTGCCCCATCTCAACTTTATCTGAGAATGCAACCAGTTTGATTGTCTTACAGATTTCCACAAGAACTGAGTCTGAACATGCAATGCACCTACATTGCCCATCTGGGTTCTGTTGCTTAGGGCAGGCTTTACCTAACAAATCTCAGCAGAAGACATGCACAAGGACTTCTGCTTGCTCAGTAAGACTTTCCCTCGTTTGCCCTTGAGCAGTCCCTGAAATTGGCTCTGGAAGGGCCAGGAAAGCCCCCAGAGCAGCACAGGTGAGGAGGAGAGGGGGAACTGTTCTGTCTGGCAAGATGAAATGCTTGAGTTGACAGAATGATTAAAGACTGTGATGTTCAATTCCTTCCACAGCATGATGCTAGGTGAGACAAGATTCTTCGGTTTTTAAGACTAAAGCAGAGAAAGTATATTGAAAATAAAGTACTTTAAAGAGAGAGAAATAATAGCTTTATTGTATGATTCTATTTACATAACATATATCATGATATATTGCTATACAGTGGGCTGAATCAAATTAAATATTAAAACAATAACTATTTTCTATCTCAACTATTATTAAACTGCTAGTGACCTAATGTTCTTTTTAAAACAATGCAGGAACTGGGACTAATCTGTTAATGATTGTTTTATGAATATATTATGTAATATTTTAAATGTTGCTGAGCATTTTTTAAACAAATGTGTAGCTCAAGGGCACATATTTCTGGTTGCTGCATCTGAAATTGCAAAACTGGGAAATGCGCAGAAAAAGATACCAAAATGTTCAGAGGCTGAGGTAACATTCCTATGAAGAAAAGCTAAAGTGCTTGGGTCTTTTTAGCTTATAAAGAAAACAACTAAGAAGGAGGAGGAAGAACTTAGGAAACTGTTTTATAATGAGTCAGGCCATTGCCTATCTCTGTACTGCCTTTACTGACTGGTAGCAGTTGTGCAGAATCTTCAGAAGGGAGCCAGCTGTACCAGGGGGTGGCAAAGATTAAGTCTGAGGCCTTTGGCATGCGAAACACATCCGCTTGTTGTAGAGCTATGGTTCTTTCCACAGCAATTTAAACGGTTTTTAAAAGGATACAATAAATACACGGTGGTCTATCAGTGACTATTAACCTTTACAGCTAAATGCTCATTCCATGTAGCAATGCAAAATGCCTGGGAATACAAGTGGGGTGGGATATAGGGAAGAGCTGTTGCCTTCATGCCTTGCTTGTGGTCTTGTAAAAATCATGCAGCTGTGCTCTATCGTAGGAGTTTTGAAACTGTGGTCCATGGACCACCAGTGGCCTGCGAGATTCATTCAGGTGGTCCACAGAATGTGTGCATTAGTCATACTGATTTTTAATTGTGTTTCAATTGCTTCTTTTATTTTTATATGCTTTTTATGCTATAACTGGATTTATATGGAATCCAAATATATATTAAAATATAATTAAAAAATCATAAAGCATTTAGCACAGTGCATTGCAATCGATACAACAAGCAGAAATATAATTTAAGTGGTATGTTAAGACCATTGACAATTTTCAACTGGTCCATGGGGGGGAAACACCTGGAAACCACTGCTCTGATAGAATACAACATTAGACTAGATGGACTCTTGCTCTGATCCAGCAGAGCTAGTCTTTATAATCTGCTATGGTCCAACCAAGGAAATACAAAACTGAATTGTTCCTACCTTCCACAACTGGTGTGTGAACTTTAATATGCCCTATAATGATGAGGATGAAGCAGCACAGATAGGTAAATATTCTGTGGAAAAAACCCTGCATAGTTCCCAAATATTATTTTATGTTAGATTTTGTGAACCTTAGCCATGCTGTCAGATTATTTACAACACTTTTATCACCTGCTGGCCAATGGAAGGAGATGGAACTGCTCAATTTTACATTTTGTAAAATTGGGTCAGTATAGCTTCCTAATATTATACTTTAACACTGCAGTTATATGGAAGATGTTGTTGTTGTTGTTTTAACAACTGAATTTAGTTGTACATATGCTGAAGAGCTGTGCTGAATGGGAACGGTGAACTGAGGCCACCAAAAAGTGATGACATGGTTGATTTTTTTTCATTGATACCAATAATTTTTGTTTATGGAAAAAGATTGAATATCAGAGTATACTCACCATATGGATATTAATCAGTGAGTTTCAGTTACTATAGCCTCAAAAAGTAACTATTTTCTTCCCACAATTTCCACAATTTCAGGTAAATCTCAAGCTCATTTTCTTTTTACAAAAGGCAAAATTGAGCACTGTTTATGTGTTACCTGATCTGGGGCTGCAGTTCCCACTAAAACCAGAAAGAAAGAAAAGAAAAGGAATTAACTACTGTAAAAAAGGAAAAGTGTACTAAAACAAGTCATTTTTCTACCTTCTAAACCTATTTGTGTGCTCCCTTCCCTATAGCATTAAACTGGGAAACTATAAGATGTAAGTTTCTACTTTACTACACTAAAAATGCTCAGATTTGTCTCAGAGCAAAAGTGTGGCCCATAAGTGGATTAAAACTCACTTTAAGACACATCATTTAAATGGGAATGAAGTAGCCTACCTGGTAAGAGTGTTGTGAAGATAAATAAGCATTTGGTGCATCAGAATGCCAAACATATGGGATTAATAACAAATTAGGTTTGAACCAACCAAACTCAGTAGAGTTATTTGGAAAAAGCAGGGAGGCTTATGCTGCTAAGAAACACAGCAATAACTGCAAAAAAATGTGGTACACTGAATGCAAGAACAATTGTTCCTGTAGAACTTGCTAAACTTTGAATTTTGCATATTCAAGAAATAAAGAAGAAAATGATGAAGAGGGAAGATAGGATAAGATCCACTGTAAAAGTAATAATAATACCATTCCTTAAGCTATATACCAAACCTTTTAACAAATAAAAATACAATGAAGATTACTGAATTCACTTAAACAATGTGACCTTGAATCTGCTGGCAACTTATTGTTTATTGAGTAGATGCAAATGTACAGGCTTGTTCAAAATAACACTATCTATTTAATAGAGAATTAGGCAGAAATCCAGCATAACTTTTTCAATTTTAAATCAATTTTGCTGACATCCTGGTAGATAAATATTTTAACATTTGAAATGAGCTTTGGAACAGCTCAAGGAGTGCCTGGCATTATTTTTTTCAAACAGAAACTCCTAGGCTGCAATCCTACGGTGGAAGGGAGTTAAATCTGAACTGCCTGATCCTGTGCTCTGCTAGGTTCGAACTAGCAGGACCCCAATGAGGGCAGAGGAATGTGCTGTGTGTTTTTTGTCCATTTTCAGGCTGCAAATTTCCCTCTCCTCTTGTAAGTGTTTTCCATCCCACTCCTGAACATGTTTACATTTCTTCCTAGTTTGGGGATGTATCAGGAATTCAGCCACTTCCCTCTCTAATTTTGTGATGGATTTATCACCTAGTTTAGGCCTAAAACAAGCCAAGTATTTATAGCCTTGGGCATATATAGCAGGATCTTTTGTTCTTTCAGGGGTTTTTTTGTAATAGAATCAGGAAAGCCCATTAGATGTCTGAAATGTTTCTAATGACCACTTGGTTCAGTGAAACATCCCTTTCTATTTGCTCTGCCTTTCACATTTGTAGGGCCAACACAGCTTCACATACTCAATTTTAATTTTCTGATCGATGTTTGGGACTGACTCATTTGGTTTGGGGATCTTGAAATCATTGGATGACTTTCTGGAGTTTAGGTACAAATGTAGTCCAGTGTATCTTGATTACTTTGGTTGTTTAGTCGTGCCCGACTCTTCGTGACCCCATGGACCAGAGCAGGCCAGGCACTCCTGTCTTCCACTGCCTCCCGCAATCTTGATTACTAGAAACACTTGAATATTACTTGTCTTCCCAGCAAAATGGGCAACTGGATTTATATCAGGGATGCACTATTATTTCCACACTTATTTATTGAATTTATAGCCTGTCCTTTCCCCTGAAGGAGTCCGTTTCACTAGCTAACAAGATGCAATCTGTTTTTTAGATGTGAAAAAGGGGTCATAAAATTTAGCTTGGAGCAGGGCCAACACTGGGCATGTCATGCTACACATGACCTATCTGGCTATGGGATGTTCTACTGTCCCTTCATACAACTGAATTGGCCTTGGGAGGATTTCTAATAGCAACCAAGAATGTGGACCAATCTAAGTTTCCACAATGAAAGCTGAATTTACTCTACAACTGCAACTAGACTGAATTTTTAAAATCAATCATATGTGTTTAATATGAATAATCAATTAAATCTGCATGTGAATAAAATAGCATTATAGTGGTACCTCAGGTTAAGTACTTAATTTGTTCCAGAGGACCGTTCTTAACCTGAAACTGTTCTTAACCTGAAGTACCACTTTAGCTAAAAGGGCCTCCCGCTGCCGCAGCACGATTTCTGTTCTCATCCTGAAGTTCTTAATGCGAGGTACTATTTCTGGGTTAACGGAGTCTGTAACCTGAAGCGGATGTAACCTGAAGCGGATGTAACCCGAGGTACCACTGTACTTAAGTAAGAAGCATTCAGAGGAAGCATTTGCTCCTATGTAAAAGAGAAGGGGATTGCCCGGTTTATGTCTGTCATCCTCATCACTGGTAAATCCAGGGCAGGCAGAAAGTATATCTGGATCTACATCTAGACTTCTGAATGATTTACAGAAAGCCAGCAAGAGTTTTGGATTCTTCATTGTTTAACAATAGCAACACCTTAAATGGTTTCCCACCCCTGCTTAAATTAGGTTGCAGAAATTAAGAAAGCTAAGGGGGGGGAAACCAGAAGTGGATTTCTATATGAAATAACTGTGCTCAAGTCTGGGATTGAAAATAAATTTTCTGGGTTGAGCAGTTGCTCACAGGCACCCTGGTTCCTTCATTCTAAGTATATATCCTGGCTCCAGCTGGAAGACATCAGGGCTCTAGTAAAAAACAAAAAAAGACCCCAAAGCCTGAAGTCTGCAAAGCCTTGTTTTAATTGTAACTGATTAATTGATTAATCATTGGAATAATAATTTACAAAGCTGATAAACATTATAAAACCTACTCTGCTCTCTCTCAGCCAAGAACCAAAACTTAACAGTATTTAGTACTTCCAAAGCTTCTAAACCATATATTTATTTATTTTTAACCTGACATGCACCCTCATCAACATCCCTCACCTTTTAACAAGTCTGGGAGAAGTAAAGAATCTAAAGAGGAGATAGTCGAAGTGGTCAGCATTGATTTGTGGCTAGCTGTGGTATACGTCCTCCCCTCAAGCATAACTGTAAATGGTTCTGGCTTGTAGATTACCCTTACAGACGGATATTCTTAACTTGCCTTTAAAAGTACATTGACAGAACGGACAAGGAGCATCTGCAATAGACCTTCGCGCAAGCTGCTCTCCAGCGGCCTATTCATACACCCCAAATCAATCTTTAGTCATAGGTTAACTTCAACTGGCAAATAGTGAATGAATAGACAAAGTGTTCATCTTATTGCTCTATCATGGGGATAGCCAATGCGGTGCACTGCAGAAGTATTGGACTGCAACTCCTATAATCCCTAACTATTGGCTATATTGGCAAGGGCTGACAGGAGTTGGAATCCAACATGTGGAAGGCACCACATTGGCCCTCCCTATTCTATCATACTACTAGGCTGATCTTCAGCTCAGCATGAACTATTCATTTCCTATACATTAGGCAGGAGCTAAACATCCCTTTGACTGCATGACGATTGCTTAGTAGTGAAGCTAGGTGAACCAGTTGACACGTGACCTAGCTTCCTCCTGTAAACACTATCTCACATTTAGGCTAAGCTTCTTCCTGTTTCTAAGCTTGCTCCTTACTCCAGTGATTGAAAAGGATAACCCTTTAAAAATAAAGTATCAAACAAGACATTCAATCATTATTTGCCCGGTATTTACATTTGAATATATGTTACTCTTTTTAAAATGTATCTTTACAGAAAATTTCTGATTGAAAAAATAAATGCAGCTAATTACGATTTAACGTGGGACCTGAACATAAGTAGTTCAAAAGAAAGCATTTATTTAAACTGTGAACCAGGTAAAATACAAAGTTATTCATTGTAGAGCCACATTATTTCAGAACTATGCAACCATAAATGAAGTTTCCCAAACTCCTTAGCTATGGAATTGTATCTGTTTGAGTAGCTTTGTTAAACTGTCAGTGTACTATTATCAAAAGGGCAAAAAGGATACTGTAGAAGCTTAACATGAAAATAACAATTCAAAGAATAGAACTCTCATCTCTGAAAGACAATTGAGCTTTAAAATGCACCACCCTATGTCAGAAAGATGTCTCAGCCATTCAAAATGAAACTTGCCATGTTCAGGAATGTTATTCGAATTCAAAACAATATATTATGGAATGATAAGCATGTTTAGAAGTTTTGTAGGAAGTTTTGATGCTCCACATTATGAAACTGACTGTAACTGTGTTTTCTATATTACACATTTTGAATAGCCACCTGCAGACCCTCCCCATTTATTGTTCTTTCCACACTCAAGCATATATTGGCTACTCCAGAGGAAAACAGTTTGGAATCACCATAATCATAACACTCCACACAGCCATCTATATATACCTGCCTATGTTCTGTTCACCAATAGCGTGTTGGCAATGCATTTACTTTTGCACATGCGGCAAGCCTTCTGCTTTTCTTTGCTGTTGCACTGATGTTAAGCATGTTAAAAACAGGACATTTTAAAGCAGCTGGTTTTAGAGGCATTTGCGAAAATCATGCAGACTGAGACATCAAAACTGTGAAACCAACATTTAGAAATGCTTTGTGTAAGAAATGAGATGGTAAGAGTTTTATTTGGTTTTTTGAAAATGAAAAGATTCCCAGTACTTAATAGTAATACAACATGATTCTGTTGCATTGTGGGCCATGAACATGGGGTCAAACTAATATTCACTCCCAAGAAATCATCTGAATGCAAGAAGAGATGCACAGAATCATGTGGTTTGCAGGGAGCTAGTCATCCGATGCAGTATCTTGGCCTGAGGGCAGGATTCTTTACAGGGCAAACAAATTCTACACTCTAAACTTGAAAACCAGTTGCTGTAAGAAATAACGCAATGACATACTTGTTGAGTTGCCCTCAAAAACACATTGTGTTTTATACAAGCACTTCAAATAGCATGTACACACGAAAAGAAAACACATGCACATATTTAGAAATACACTAAGCTACATCATGAGATCCTTGTCCACTCTCACCTTCTCGCACAGCCACCTCGGGCTCACTTTTCTGTGAGATGGTCAGTGCCTCCACCGGCTCTTCCTTTGCTGGGAGAGGTGGAGGAGAAGTACCTTTAGCAACATGATGAGTAATCTGGGTCTTGCCAATGACAGGTGGCTGAACTCTAACTGCAGGGTGATGATAAAGCTTGTTTCTGTGAGAGCCAGAAACCGTATAGCCCATTCCACCAGGGCAGATTTCCTTAAAAGCAGCTAGATTTGGGATGGGAAAACATTCCTTTTAACAGTCTAAAAGTGCAATACTTTTTGACACACTGGAAAATATAATGTAGAAAATCTCTAACATCAAGAACATTTCTAGAAATATTATCTATTCTATATTTAACCAAAATCACAGAATACATGAGAATATTTATTGCATAAATTACTTGAGGGGCTTAATTTGTTGCCCCTAGAAAAAGATTAACCCATTTCACTCAGATGTTTAAATATGTCATGATAGCAACAAAATCTAAATGACTTCTAAAGTTGCAATATGTAAATGAAACCATGGGCCTTTGGGGACTTAATGCTAAACCATGTCATGTTTGTAAAGACAGTATCATTTTCACTTTCAAC